>NW_004444002.1:8430331-8455968 GCF_000243295.1 Trichechus manatus latirostris
TTCATCTGTTGATGGGCATCTAGGTTGTTTCCATCTTTTTGCTATTGTGAACAATGCTGCCATGAACATAGGTGTGCATATGTCTATTTGAGTGACGACTCTTATTTCTCTAGGATATATTCCTAGGAGTGGGATTGTCAGATCACATAGTATTTCTATTTCTAGCTTTCTAAGGAAGCATCATAATGTTTTCCAAAATGGTTGTACCATTTTGCATTCCCACCCTCTGCACGTAAGAGTTCCAATCTCCCTGTAGTCTCTCCAACATTTGTTATTTTCTGTTTTCTTGATTCATGCCAGTAATGCTGGGGTGACAAGGTATCTCACTGTGGTTTTGATTTGCATTTCTCTTATGGCTGGTGATCTCGAGCATTTCCTCATGTGTCTGTTAGCCACTTGAATGTTTTCTTTGGTGAAGTGTCTGTTCATTTCCTTTGCCCATTTTTCAATTGGTTTATTTGTCTTTTTGTTGTAGAGGTGTTAGATTTTCCTGTAGATTTTAGAGATTAGACCTCTGTCGGATTTGTCATAGCCAAAAATTTTTTCCCAGTCTGTAGGCTCTCTTTTTACTCTTTTGGTGAAGTCTTCTGATGAGCATAAGTGTTTAATTTTTAGACGATCCCAGTTATCTAGCTTATCTTCTGGTGTTTGTGTATTGTTAGTTATGGTTTGTATCCTGTTAATGCCATGTATTAGGGCCTTTAGTGTTGATCCTATTTTTTCTTCTATGATCTGTATAGTTTTTGGTTTTATATTTAGGTCTTTGATCCATTTTGAATTAGTTTTTGCGTATGGTGTGAGGTATGGGTCCTGTCTCATTTTTTTGCAGATAGATATCCAGTTTTGCCAGCACCATTTGTTAAAAAGACTGTTTTTTCCCCACTTGAGGGACTTTGGGCCCTTGTCAAAGATCAGGTGACTGTAGGAGGATGGATTTACATCTGAGTTCTCAACGGAAAGGGTCTTTTGAAGGTCAGGACTTTGACTCAAATGGTGTTCTAATAGCTTAATATATTCTAAGTTCTTAGTAAAAAGTCCCAAGACTGGTTGCAGGAAAATCTGGTTCTAGGCCCAGTTCTGCCATTAATTTACTGTGCTTCATTGACCATGTCGTGTCACCTCTAAAACAAACAAACAAAAAAAAAACCCATTGCCATCAAGTCCATTCCAACTCATAGCGACCCTATAGGACAGAGTAAAACTGCCGACAGAGTTTCCAAGGAGTAGGTGGTGAATTTGAACAGCCAACCTTTTGGTTAGCAGCCAAGCTCTTAACCACTGCACCACCAGGACTCCCTGTCACCTCTAGGTGCTCCAATTTCTTTACCTCTTAATCAAAGTTGAACTTGACAACTCTAAAGCCACAGGTCCTTCCAGCTAATATTCTATTTATTAATTCATTTATTCAATAAATATTTACGGCCACATGCTATGTTCCAGATATTGTGATATGTTCTGGGGATAGTGTGATAAATAAGACATAGTTCCCACCCCCATGGACATAAGACTATAGTAATATGTTTTGTTTTGTTTTCGGGGAAAGGGGTTGGTCACAGAAAGCAGCTCTGGGAAGACGGCATTTGGCTGTGATCTAAATAGTAAGGAGGAATCAGCCATGTGAAAAAAATTAGAGTATGAGTGTCTTAGTTATCTAGTACTACTATAACAGAAATATCACAAGTGGATGGCTTTAACAAACCAAAGTTTATTCTTTCACAGTCTAGGAGGTTAGAAGTCCAAATTCAGGGCATCAGCTCCAGGGGAACACTTTCTCTGTCGGCTCTGGAGGAAAGTCCACGTCATTAATTTTCCCCTCCTCTAGGAGTTTCTCAGCAGAGGGACCCTGGGTCCAAAGGAAATGCGCTCCTGGCTCTACTTTCTTGGTGGTATGATGTCCCTGTCTCTATGCTTGCTTCTCTCTTTTATATCTCAAAAGAGATTGACTTAAAATAAAATCTAATCTTGTAGATTGAGTCTTGTCTCATTAACATAACTGCCTCTAATCCAGCCTCATTAACATCATAGAGGTAGGATTTACAACACATAGGAAACTCACATCAGATGACAAAATGGTGGACAATCACACAATACTGGGAATCATGGACTAGCCAAGTTGACACACAAATTTTGGGGGGACACAAATCAATCCATAACAAACAGCAAAGATTGTTCCTGACAGAGGACATAGCAACTGTAAAGGCCCTGAGATGGGAAGAAGCTTGGAGTGTTGCAAGGAGCCAAGCAGGAAATGAAGGCCAGAATGAGTTGAGTGGGATGTGCAATGGGCAGAGTGGTACTGGATGAGACTAGACAGCTGTGAGCCATAGGTACAAGTTTAGATATTATGTAGGTTACTCTAGAAAACTATAAAGAAGTTAAAAGAAGGGGTATGACAAGATCAAATTTGTATTTTTAAAAATATTACTCAGGCTTCAGTGTGAAAATTGGATAGTAGGAAGAAAAGAGTGGGAGGGGGTGCCTAATATGGAGTAATTTGCCTGCAACACACTAAGTATAGGACATTATGTGTTGATGTTAGGTGCCATCGAGTCAGTTATCACTCATAGCAACACTATGTACAACAGAATGAAACACTCCCCGATCCTGCCCCATCCTCATAATCCTTGCTATGCTTGAGCCCATTGTTGCAGCCACTGTGTCAATCCATCTCACTGAGGGCCTTCCTCTTTTTCTCTGACCCTCTACTTTATCAAGCATGATGTCCTTCTGTAGGGACTGGTCCCTCCTGATAACATGTCCAAAGTAAGTGAGACAAAGTCTCGCCATTCTCACTTCTAAGGAGCACTCTGGCTGTATTTCTTTCAAGACAGACTTGTTCATTCTTCTAGCAGTTCATGGTATATTCAATATTCTTCCCATGCACCATAATTCAAATGCGTCAATTCTTCTTTGGTCTTCCTTATTCATCATCCATCTTTCACATGCATATGAGGCAATTGAAAATACCAAACCTCAGTCCTCAAGGTGACATCTTTGCTTTTCAACACTTTAAAGAGGTCTTTCGCAGCATATTTGCCCAACGCAATGCGTCTTTTGATTTCTTGACGGCTGCTTCTGTGGATGTTGATTGTGGATCTAAGTAAAATGAAATCCTTGACAACTTCAATCTTTTCTCCGTTTATCATGATGTTGTGAGGATTTTTGTTTTCTTTATGTTGAGGTGTAATCCATATTGAAGGCTGTAGTCTTTGATCTTCATCAGTAAGTGCTTCAAATCCTCTTCACTTTCAGCAAACAAGGTTGTGCCATCTGTATAATGCAGGTTTTTAATTAGTCTTGCTCCAATCCTGATTCCCCATTCTTAACATAGTCCCACCTTCTGGGATTATTTGCTCAGCATACAGACTAAATAAGTATGGTGAAAGGATACAAACCCTGATGCACACTTTCCTGATTTTGAACCATGCGATAACCCCTTGTTCTGTTTGAAGGACTGCCGCTTGGTCTATGTACAGGTTTTATGTGAGCACAATTAAGTGTACTGAAATTCCTATTCTTCACAATGTTACCATGATTATGTTATGATCTACACAGTCAAATGCCTTTGCATAGTCAATAAAACACAGGTAAACATCTTTCTGGTATTCTCTGCTTTCAGCCAAGATCCAATCTGACATCAGCAATGATATCCCTGGTTCCACGTCCTCTTCTGAATCAGGCTTTAACTTCTGACAATTCCCTGTCGATGTACTGCTGCAACCACTTTTGAATGATCTTCAACAAAATTTTACTTTCATATGACATTAACGATATTGTCTGATAATTTCCACATTCAGTTGGATCACCTTTGTTTGGAATGGGTACATATATGGATCTTTTCCCGTCAGTTTGACAGGTAGCTGTCTTCCAAATTTCTTGGCATAGATGAGTGAGCACATTTGTTGAAATATTTCAGTTGGTATTTCGTCAATTCCTGAAGCCTTGTTTTTTCTTCAGTGCCTTCACTACAGCTTGGATTTCTTCCTTCAGTACCATCAGTTCTTAATCATATGCTACCTCCTGAAATCTTTGATTGCCAACCAATTCTTTTTGGTACAGTCACCCTGTGTATTCCTTCCATCTTCTTTTGATACCTCCTGTGTCATTCAATATTTTGCCCATAGAATTGTTCAATACTGCAACTCAAGGCTTGAATTTTTTATTCAGTTGTTTCAGCTTGAGAAACTTGGAGTGTGTTTCTCCCTTTTGGTTTGCTAACTCCAGGTCTTTGCACATTTCATCATAATACTGTACTCTGTCTTTTTGAGCTGCCCTTTGAAAACTTGTTCAGCTCTTTTACTTCATCATTTCTTCCTTTTGCTTTAGCTACTCTACGTTCAAGAGCAAGTTTCAGAGTCTCTTCTGACATCCATTTTGGTCTTTCTTTCCTGTCTTTTTAATGACCTCTTACTTTCTTCATGTATGATGTCCTTGATGTCATCCCACAACTCTTCTAGTCTTCGGTCATTAGTGTTCAGTGTGTCAAATCTATTCTTGAGATGGTCTCTAAATTCAGGTGGGATATAGTTAAGGTCACACTTTGGCTCTCGTGGACTTCTTTTAAATTTCTTCAGCTTCAACTGGAACAGCATATGAGCAATTGATGGTCTGTTCTGCAGTCAGCCCCTGGCCTTATTCTGACTGATGATATTGAGCTTTTCCATCATCTCTTTCCACAGATGTAGTCGATTCGATTCCTTTGTATTCAATCTGGTGAGGTCCACGTGTATAGTCACCGTTTATGTTGGTGAAAAAAAGTATCCGCAATGAAGAAATCATTGGTCTTGCAAAATTCTATCATGCGATCTCTGGCATCGTTTCTATCACCAAGGCCATATTTTCCAACTACTGATCTTTCTTCTTTGTTTCCAATGATAGCATTTCAATCACCAGTAATTACCAATGCATCCTGATTGCATATTTGATCGATTTCAGACTGTAGAAGTTGGTAAAAATCTTCAATTTCTTCTTCTTTGGTCTTAGTGGTTGGTACGTAAATTTGAATAACAGTTGTATTAAATGGTCTTCCTTGTAGGTGTATGGATATTATCCTATCACTGACAGTATCGTACTTCAGGATGGATCTTGAAATGTTCTTTTTGCTGATGAATGTGATGCCATTCATCTTCAATTTGTCACTCCCGGCACAATAGACCATATGATTGTCTGATTCATACCAGTCCATTTCAGCTCACTATATGCTAATCAGATAATCCAAACGAGTTACGATAACTTTCTAAAGGTTGTAACTCTTCAAGATGGCATATGTACGTAATTGGTAAGAATCCAGTTGATATGGCACATACTAAAATCACATTTGGTAAGAAAAGAAAATTTTTGTATTATGTTCCTTATAAAGGACTTTAGCTATATCAGTCTATTGGGCTACATTTTAGAATGCATATATACAGCTAAACATAGTCAGAACAGAACATTAGGATGATGTACAATTTTCCACTTTTAAAATAGTGTTATATCTTAGGCTTGGGAACAAAAGAATCAGCAGTGATACAATTTACCAATCATTTGGTAATATGTTAACATCTCTGACTAAAGACTAGAGCCCTCATGGTGTTTATTGCCTCAATAAACATGTAATTAGTTTGGAGAGAAAAGATCAGCCCAGCTGGCATCTATAGATATACTGGTCCTCAATTGTCATTAGCCAGAATTTCACCGGCTGTCAACAAAAGCTTCCAGGGGTATATCTCAATTGCCTGGAAGATTCACACTTTTGGAATAACTCATAGCCCAAGAATGCTTTAGCAATACATTATTACTATGATAGTTAAGAAAACTGATATGCAGAGCTGGTTTGATGGGCACGGGAAACCTAGAGAGGAAAGGGGGAGTGTGTTGTCACATTATAGGGATTGCAACTAGTGTCACATAACAATATGTGTACACATTTTTGTATGAGAAATTAACTTGAGCTGTAAACTTTCACCTAAAGCACAATTTAAAAAAAACTAGAAAAAATTGATACACTCTTGGTAGCAAAAATATTATCTAACGATATCATGCATAATTTATCTCCACAGAAAGAAAAAAATGATACCAGCTCTTATTGTGTTTACCTCTCTCTATGTTGGGTGGAAGTAAAAACCAGAAACAACAGAACGAGCTGTATACCAAGGCTCTACCCTCCAGCTTTAATATAAGACTTCAAAGAGAAAAGCCTTGGTAGAAACAAAGCAATATGTTGTATGTACCTACCTAAGAAAGAAAAGCTGATACTATGAAAGATTTTAAGTTCTGAAATGAATCGTTATATTTTTCCATGACTTCCATATTTTAAAATACAAAATTTTAGGTAAAAATCAAGATAATAAGGAAGTGATACAGAGACAAATCACCCATTTCATGGTAACTGCTGTATAATATATAGGTCAGTGGAAGAGCATTCCAGAAAGGTTGCTGGGCACAAAGCTAAACTTGGCTTTAACCAGGAATTAAAAGGCCCACTGAACTTCAACTGAGAATCCAAAGCACAAGGCAGCATGCTTGCATATATACAAACTGCAACAAAGCAGCATGCTGCCTTTAAGAGCAGCGCCACTAGATGTATGTTTAAGCTGGAATAGTGCCAACAATTCTATTTCTGAGAACTAAGAGGACTGTAAATAAGTGTGTCTGACCAAAAGTCAAGACAAGAGAATGGTCCTTTGTTGAATTTCCAACTTTTGTGGGAACTGTAACATGCTAAGGCTATTTATTTTTGTGAAGCTACCTCCAGGGTTCTGAGCATTTCACTACATATCTTGAAATTATCGATGATACTCTAAAGTTCCACAAAACTAGGATTTATACCTTTATACATCCATGTCTTTCCTTCTGGTGATTTGTCAACCTGGTGACTGCCTCTACCTCAAGGCCCAGTTCAAATATCATATCCTCCTTTCTGCAAGTAATTGTCCTTTCTACCTGATCCACCTCTTCCAAAAGTAAATTAATTGCCCTTATGTATATGTTTGCTTTATATGTACCTGATTACCAAACCTTTCAGAGAAGTAGTATAGCTTAGAGGTTAAGAACATCAACCATAGAGAAAAGCAGACCTGGATCCAAATTCCAGCTCCACTATTTACTATCTGTGACTCTGAGCAAGGTGCTTAACCACTCTGAGGCTCAATTCCGTTAACCTAGAAACATGGATATTTCCAATACCTATCTCATGATGTTCCCTAAATGCTTTAAGCTGTTTCGTACCACTAGGCAATCCCTTCTCTCAATCTTTCCAACTTTCTACAACTTCATTTACTTATATAGTTACCTCCCCTCTTCTTTCAGAAGTGTAACTCCCCAGAAAGTTTTCCACAATCACTTCTTCTCCTCCAATAGATTCCAAACTCCATACTCTCAGAACAGTTAACATAACATACAGTAATAATTTATATAACAAAATGTGAAAGCCATCCATGTTGTTTCATGTGGTGGTCGCTGGTTCACTTCCTTTGCTGTATTGTATCCCATTGTGTGAATATATCACAATTTATCTATTCTACTATTGATGAACATTTGGGAAGTTTCCAGTCCTTTATTATTATGCATAGTGATGCTATGAACAATCTAGTACATATCTTTTGGTAAACATATGTACACATTTGGTTTGGGTATATACCTAGGAGTAGAATTGCTGAGTCATAGGATATGTGTATGTTCAAATTAACAGTTACTGCCAAAAGTTTTCCAAAGTGGTTGTACCAATTTATACTCATAACAGCCATGTAGTTGCATCCCAGTTGCTCCAGATCCTCACCAATACCTGGTATTACCAGGGTTTTTGTTTGTTTGTTTGTTTTTGTTTTTTTAGCTATTTTGATAGGTGAACTGTATTTTAATAGATGGAAAATAATCAGAAAGATGTTGTAGGATCTTCAACATACAGAGCCGAAGACATAATATGGGATAAAGTACAACTGTTCCATGTTTATACCCCACTGAGATTAGACTGTTCAATTAATCAGTTACATTTCTTTAGGAGTTGGTCTTCCTCCTATATGGATTACATGGGACAGAAGAAACCATACCTTATACATCCTTGCCACTGGTGACTTCCACAGGGCCCAACACATAGGAGGTGCTCATGTTTGGTGAATGAACAAATAAAGGCATTAAATACCTCCTGTTATGAGAGACTTACTATATCCCAAGGCCGGAGAAAGCAAAGAATGGTGGTACTTCATGGAGCAAGAGAATCTTAAAGGATGAATTGGATTAAAGTGGGGAAAGGAGGAGAAATAATGGAAACAAAGGTACAAAGATGAAAACGAGGGATATATGAAGCAGAGAATGGAGAGCTAGGTCTGAAAAAGTTGACTAAGGGCTCTATATTTAATAGCATGGCATGGAGATGTCCGCTCCTAGAGAGAGAAAGACAGGTGAGCACCATCAAGGTACTAAAAAACCTTCTTGGAAGAAGACAGAAGAAAAGGGAGTGACCACCACCACCACCACCCTAGACAAAGCCTTCAATGTGGCCAGTCCCATGGCATTACGGTATCTACTTGAATATGCTTGGCTTTAGCCAGGTCTAAAGTTTCAGCCAGAGCTGGAATTCAATCCTCCAGAGGGTTCATACTGATGATTTTCTCTTTTCATTTGCTACAGAACCATTTGTCATTTTCCCTTTAAGTCAACAGCTCAAAGCTACAGTGTCACAGGTCTACCCATTTCAAGTCAGCCTGAGTCATATCAGCAAACAGAGTTGGCACTGACCTTTTCATATTCGGTATTTGACTGCCTGGCCCATCAGTGGGTCTCATGTCTCTCTGTTTACAACTTCACTAAACTGTGAAGAGGGGACCGTCAGTGAAAATACCAGCTCTGAAAGGTCACAGCAGACAGCTTACTATTTGCCAATGATTTTTAATCATTCACTCTGCAATACACCCGAGACTCTGTGGCTAATTCCGTTTGTTACTGACAGAAAGAATTTTCACCCAGCCCTCATTTCAGGGTTTAGCAGAAACCAGAGACAAATACAATAGAATCTCACTATATTATGGGGTTTGGAGATGATTCAATTCAATAGGTTTTTCTTCAATACCTTTTACATACTGAGCAGTGTGTTGATTATTACAAAGAAGCAAAAATCATGCCCCTTACTTAAACAAGTTTTGGAAATGTATGTAGATAGACACATATACATATAACCTGCATGTTATCAAGCCCTTCATAGTCTCTGGATATTGAATAAAGTCATCAAAGTAGATTGGACAGGTTGGATAAATTCTAACGCTGTCATAGAATGGAATATTATGTGTCCCTCTAAAACATGGTTTCTCAGTCTCAGCACTATTGACATTTGGGGCTGGATAATTCCTTGTCATGGGGCATCTGTCCTGTGCATTATAGGATGTTTAGCAGCATCTCTAGCATACTCACTGCCAGTAACACTTTCAATAGTTGTGACAACCAAAAATGTCTCCGGACATTGCCAAATGTCCCCTGGGGAACAAAATCTCCCCTGGCTTAGAACTACTGCTCTAAAAAACGAAATAGGTTTATATTCACTGACACATTATTAGTGAAAAGTGCAAGATGTAAAAGACTCTTTCTCTTACTATATGTAGTGAAGAAAGGCCTGGACCAGTAATTCTTAACCTTCGGTATCATTATAATTACTGGAGGAGTTTTTTAAAAAGTCTTTGGAGGCAGACCTAGGCTCTGGCGCAGATCTGGGTTAGAGCCAGAGAATGTGCATGTTTAATAAGTTCCCAGTTGATGCCCATGCTGCTGGTCTGAGGACCACACTTTGAGAATCTCTGTTCTAGAAGGATATACCCCAAATTATTGACAGGGTATAACCCAAATTATCTCTCTTAAGTGGGATTGTAGAGTAGAGGAAAAGAGGAAGCTCTATTTTTAATCTTACATTCTTCTGTATTGCATGAATATTTATGATAGGCATGTATTACTTTTATAATAGGTTTTAAATTTCTAAAGTGATATTCACACCAGTAACTGACGTTTCATGCTCTTGCTTCCATCTACTCATGATCTCTAGTTTCACCATGGAGAGAGCTCTTCTCTAGCCCTCCACCAAAACCACCCATGGAGTGTCCCCAACAACTTCTGAGAGTTTTCAAGAAATGCCTCCCTGGTGCTCCTAAACTCCTCTCAGCTACAGCCACCGTGTAGATTCCATCTTAGTCTTTATTTCTTGCTTCTGCTACCCTTGTCTCTCTATTCATGAAGTCACATTATGGAGCCTTTTCCTAGTGCTCCCTAGTCTTCCAAATGCAAAGGCAAAGCTGAATTCCTTGAAGAAATTGGAAGAATATCCCTACTCCGATGGTGGGCTGGAGTAAGCATGTCAACTATACATGGCAGTAGAAGCAGGGAAAGGCAATGAGACAAAGGGATAGTACCATCGTAGTACAAGGACAGCCTGACAGCCCTTCCCGGAAAAGCGTATCCCCCTTGAGTCCCATTGCAATAAATCAAGATACTGCAGGAATAGTTTGGTCTCAAGCGCACGTTGTCGCTCCACAATCAAACCAAACTGGCACGTGCCCTGTTTGGTGCTGCACTTTATCACCCGAGTTTTCTTTTGCTTGTTCTCTCCGGCCTCATTCTACCATTCTCTCAAGGAAATAACTCCTTCAGCTTTTTTCCACCAGGGGTGGAAGAAAGACATCATACCATCTTCTGATTTTGTCCTCATTGCCCTTCTCTTTCTCATCCATACAGAACAAGGAAACATTGATCTCCTCCCTCACACTTAAAACACAAAAAACAAAAAAGAAATCACACCCTCGGAAATCAACCTATGTACATAAATGATGTTCAGAGGAGCAACAGCAAAAATCAGATTCCCAGTCCAGGTCAGCTATGCATCCTGCTAGACACAAAAGGAGAGGCAACAACAACAAAACTGAGGATAGAAACAAGTAGCATAGTATGTGGCTCAGCAGGGGAGGGGTGTGGGAGTGCAGAGGAAGTAGAGATGAATCTAGGCCGGCACGATTACGGAGGGCGGGCGTCATAGAGAAGGCCAGATTTGAGTTTGATCCGTAGGATGCGAAGGGGGAAAAGAGAGCACCTGGCTCAGTGAAGGCCATGACCGTGTCATTATTTCTCAGCACTCAGAATACAGTGGGGCTCATTTTTGAACTTTCCCTTGGTGACTATGGATTCTAACATGTTTTATTGTGAAAGATACTGTTCATACTCATTCAAGGTCATATAGCCAGTTTGTAGCTGAGCTGACAACAGAAACCAAATCCAATCCTCTTTTCAGTACTCCACCCAGCCCTTCTGAGAACAGGCCAGTGAAAGAAATTCAGAATGGCAATCTCTGATACTGCGGTTGAGGAGATAGAGGAAAAGGCCTTAGGCACAGAAAGTTTGCCAGTAGCGCTCAGACCAAGAAAACCATTCTTTAACGGGATTTTAGCATCACTGAGGAACGCCCTCAATGTTCCCATCCACAGTTGGGACAATCAACCACAAGGTCAGTGAAGAACAGTGTTTTTTAATGGGCCAGTCGCCAGTCACAGAGTAACCTGCCAGCCACCTTGCCATGGGCTTCTAGAAGGCATTGTTTTAAAGCCAGCACCACTGCACTGGTTTAAAATACCTCAGTCAGATTATCATGCCCTTAATTAGCCGTGCATGATGGCAATCAATTAAGGATGGCATAAAAGCCAATAGAAATAATGCAACTCTCATTAGGGATTCCTCATTTGTTATATGAGTGTGTCTACTGGGTGAGCTGCCATTAAAGCAAACTGGGGCCTATTATTTAAGCCATTTCAGGAGAGTGCTGGGTTATCTTTCCCTTTGACATTTATTGTACCTGGCATAAAGGTTAAAAACAATTATGTTCACTTGGAATATTTATTATCTTATGAGATTCACGCAGGGCTATTATGTTTGTTTTCCTCCCCTTATCAAAGCTGGTCAAGGGGAGACTTTTTAATGAGCTTGAGCTAAATATTAAGAAAATTTTCCCTTCTCTGCACTCAGAGAGATAAACCTGGAAATAAAGCTGGAGATGGTGATACTCTATAAAAGCCATAGCTCTGAGACTTGTTTATCATTTGCACACTGCTGCTGCTGCTGCACATGCTTTCAGGCTAGCTTCAATTGTCTGAAGGAATCATATCAGCATTTCAAGGAAGACACAATCATATTAGTGGAAAGAACACTGAGTTTGGAGACAGGAGGCCTAGTTTCGAGCTTGCTTTTCCACCAACTTAATATACAACTTTGACAACTCCATCCTTCTAGTTGCTCCAGCCAAAAACGTTGATTCCTCTCTTTCTCTTACACCTCACATCCAAACCATCAACAAATGCTGTTGGCTGCACTTTCAAAACAAATCCAGACTTTGATCACTTCTCACCTCTTTCACCACTACCAACACGGTCCAAGACAACATCATCTGTAGGCTGGATAACTATCATAGTTTTTTAACTAAATCTCCTGGCTTCACCCTCACCCCCTAGAAAAGATACTTGCAAAATTTAAGTCACATATGACCTAGCAACCTCAATCCTAGGTATATACCCAGAAGATGTGAAAGTAGGAACACAGATAGTTGTACACCCATGTTCATTACAGCACTTTTCACAATAGCCAAAAGGTGGAAACAACCCAATGTCCATCAACAGAAAAATGGATAAACAAAACATAGTATATACAGATAATAGAGTAGTATGCAGCCATAAAGAGAAATGAAGTCCTGATGCGTGCCACAAGGTGGATGAACCTTGAAGATATTATGCTGAGCGAAATAAGTCAGTTGCAAAAGGGCAAATACTACATGATCTCACTTATATGAAATAAGCAAATATATAAAAACCAAAGATTAGTAATGGGTTACTAAGGGTGAGAGGGAGGGGGAGAGGGGGAGTTTTTGTTTAGGGGGGATTGAGTTTATGTTAATGGTGGTGGAATGATTCGGTAAAGGATAGTGAAAATGGTTGCACAACTTGAAGAATATAATCAATGTCATTGAATTATACATGTGGAAATTGTTGGGGAAAAAAATCTATGTGAAACATATCTCCTCTGCTCAAAATCTGCAGTGGTGACTATCTAAAGAAAGATAGAAGAGTAGGCAGCTCCAAGCTCCATCCCCCAACAGAAACACTGAAAACCAAGCAGAAACTGTCAGAAGCAACTTTATCAGAACTCTAGAAAATAGTCAAAGGTTACAGAAACTAAATGAAAGCAGAATTTTTTTTAAAAAAAAGGCAACTTGAAAATGGTAGGAGAGCTTTGTGTCTTTTTTACTTGCCCAGGCCCTACCCACTCCCTGCCTTGGGGGCCATCTTGGAGATGGCAGCACATGCTTCTGGTGTAAGACCCTGTTTCCTGGTTCCAGAGGGAGCAGAGATCTTATTCACAAATCATTGGGCACGTCTGTTCTAACCTACCTGGTGACTACCTAAAGGAATGAGGCAAGGCGCTGAACTCTGATTTGACTATCTCAGAACTCGCTCAGAGCAGAAAAGAGGCAGGCATTGCTTAAAAACACTGTAAGGTGAACTATCAACTCATAACCACCTGAGCAAAAGAAGCAAAAGAATAACATTGAGATATACAATAGCCCATGTAAGATCTGGGAGAAAAAAAATCTGGGGAGAGAGTTTTTTTTTTTTAAATTAGAGCAATCAAAAGCATCGGTGCATACATGGGAATTTCGAAAGCCATGCACATACCCAGGGCAAGACACATGCTCAGAAAAGACTTGAGAAAACCCTAAACTTTCACCTGGAGTTAATCTCCACGCCCAGTGTAAACCTGGCTAAGTATTAAAGGTATACTCCAGCAAAGAGCCAACCTGCAAAGATTGGGAGAGGTGGTGGTGGTGTTACTGTTGTTTGTTTTTGTTTTTGTTTTATTTTACTGTTAGATACAATTTGCTAGTATTTCGTTGAGGAATTTGCATCTATATTCTGTTGTAGAGAAAAACTTGAATGCTGTTTCAAGTTAAAACAGAGAGGTTTATTAAAGGTTTGAAATAATTGCAATTGGGGAACCACACAGCCCATTGAAAATGGAACCAGTTAGCCCCAGGGTGGTGTTGTTATACAGGCATTCTTATGGGGTAAAAAGAGGAACCAAACCATAGGGAGGGCAATTACAGGAAAATCAATGAATATTGTAATAATCACACTCTGATTGGTTACTGATTATTAATAGTATAGTTAGAGATTACAGATAGTTTCACAGGATGTTTACATCATGGTCACAAGATGCTTACAAATATTTTCTTTGTCTATCTTGCAAAAATATTTTGTTGGCAACAGCACAAAGACAGCACTCCTACTGAGTACATTTATTTTGAGGGGTACAGATGGTCACTTGGTTAAGACCCATCGGGGCATATGACTTCACATTCTGGTTTTGACCATTCTGGTCAAAACCATTCTGGTTTTTCTCGAAAACATAGCTGTTAGTCTAGAAATCCAGATTAAAATTAGATAGCATGGTCCGCATATTATGCCTCTGTCCCACTGACTGCACTGAAAGTTGTCTTTTCCTGAGACAATTCACAAGGGATATTAGCCTGTAATTGTTTTTTCTTGTGGTGTCTTTATCTGCCTTTGTTATCAGAGTAATGCTGGCCTCATAGAATGAGTTAGAACATGTCCCTCTTCTATTTTGGGAAAAGTATGTGAAGGATTGGTGTTAGTTCTTCTTTAAATGTTTGGTACAATTTACCAGTGAAGCCATTCAGTGTTTGATTTTTTTTTAGTTGGGAGGTTATTTGCATATTTGTTTATAAATTGTGGTATTTACATATGTAACAAAATATTTTCAGTTTCAATATTCTTCATATGTATAATTCAATGACGTTAATTATGTTCATCATGATGTTCAACTATCACCATTACCTGTTTCCAAAATTTTCCATCACCTTTAACAGAATCTCACAGTGTCCCCTAAGCAAAGAATCCTCCCATACCAGGTAACCACTAATAAACTTAGGTCTCTGTACACTTGCCTATTCTAGATATTTAATATAAGTAGAATGATACAATATTTGTCCTTTTGTGACTGACTTATTTCACTCAGCATAATCTTTCCAGATTAGCAATTCCTCAAAAAGTTAAGCATAAAATTACCATATGACCCAGCAACTCCACTTCTAGACATATACCAAAAAGCATTGAAAACAAAGACTCAGACAAAATACTTGTACACTTGTTCATAGCAGCATCATTCACGATAGCCAAAAGGTGGAAATAACCCGTGTCCATCAACAGATGAATGGATAAACAAAACATGGTATATCTATACAATGGAATATTATTCAGCCATAAAAAGAATCAAGTTCTAATACATGCTACAACATAGAGAAACTTGAAAACATTATGCTAAGTGAAATAAGCCAGACACAAAAGGACAAACATTGTATTATTCCACTTACATGCAATATCTGGAATAGGCAAATTGAGAGATCGAAAGGCTATTAGAGGTTACCAGGGGCAGGGGGAGGGGGATGTGGGGGTTATTGCTTAATGAGTACAGAGTTTCAGTTGTAGGTGATGAAAACATTTGGAAATAAATAGTGGTGATGGTTGCACAAAATTGTGAAAGTAATTAATGTCACTTAATTGTCCACTTAAACCTGGTTATAACAGCAAATTTTATGTTATATATATATTGTACCACAATAAATTTTTAAAAAAAAATCTGCAGTGCTTCACCATTTCACTCAGAGTAAAATCCAAAGTCTTCACAATGGCGTCACAAGTCCTAGGACATCTGGTGCCCATTACCTCTCTGCCTTCCTCTCCTACTATCCTACCCTTACTCACTTTACTCCAAACAAACTGGCCTTCTTGCTGTGTCTCGACATCTCCTTCTGGGCTTTTCTTAGACAGGTATTTTCCCAGGTGTCTCCATGGCTCACCCCCTCACCTTCTTCAAGTCTGCTCAAACCTCAACTTCTCAGTGTAGACCCAACTTCATCACCCTATTTAAATCTTCAACTCCCCACACTCACTCCACACTCCTCATTCACCTTTAACCTGCTGTCCCTTTGTTTGTCTGTTTCCATGGCACTTATCAATTGCTAACATTAGTATAATGTTAGCATAATTGTTACTACAATGTTAGTATAATTAGCATAACATTTTTTCATCTGTTTTGTTCACTGATGTATCCCAAGTGCCTTCAATAAGTACCCAGCAGAGAGTAGGCACTCAAAAAATATTTGTCTAGTTTAATAGAATTTCCCCAGTTTGGGCTTCAATTTCTCCATCTGCATAATGGTATCACTGAACTAGTGTAGAAGTCAGCAAAATTTTTCCTATAAGTGGCCAGGTTAGTATATTTAGTGTTGCGGCTATATAGTCTCTGTCTCAACTACTCAACTCTGCCATTGTAGCACAAAAGCAGCCAAAGACAATACATAAAAAAATGAGCATGGCTGAGTTCCAATAAAACTTTATTTACAAAAACAGTCCAGTCTGTTTTGCTGTAGTTTGGGCTGTAGTTTGCTGGCCCCTGAACTAGATGATCTTTAAGAGACAATTGTGGCTCTGTGGTATGAAAGAATAGATTCGCTGCTAGGGGATACATTTTGTAACTCTCATGTCACACCACCTAATAACTACCTATTCTGCTGTACTTAGACCTGGATAGCCCTGTAGAGAAAGTAGGGTAGGCCAAACAGTGCCAGGATGGCAGGCCACTGATTAACATTTATACATACTAAAGTCACTACTTCCCTTCTAAAAGATCAAAAACGTTATCAGTTTCCTCAGTGGTTTTCTTCACGGGGAGCCACATGCTGGTAGAGAACCTCCAAGGGGTGGTCTCCGCCAGACAGAGTACCATAGTCTCCTAGCTGAGGATAAAGAAAGCTCTTCCTTTGGCTTCCCCTGCCCTCTCACCATCATGCTAAAGTTCCCAGGGTTTCTTAATGCCTAATTTTGATTCTGTGGCCCTCAAGACCTGCCATACTACCCACTACCAACCGTTCTAATCAGGGCCACAACAGACGGACCCTGATAGAATGGGAGAAAACTGTGGAACAGAACCTCAAATTCCTAAAAAGCAAACAAACAGTAACAACAAAACACCAGACCTACTGGACTGGTTGAGACTAGAGGACTCCCCAAGACTATTGCCCTGAGATTCTCTTCAAACCTTAAACTGAAACTAACCCTTGAGGTCACCTTGTAGTTAAATAACAAATCGGCTAAAAAAATAATGAGTATCACCCGTAAGTAGTGTGCTCTTTATAAAATCACCTATATGAGACCAAACGGTCAACAATTACTTTAAAACAAAGATGAGAATGTAAGGGGGCAGGGAAACCAGATTAATGAAAACAGAAAAACTAGAATGAAAATAATGAGCATGTTCACACATCATGAAGAATGTAACCAATATCACAGAACAACTTGTACAGAAATTGTTGAATGGGAAACTAAACTGCTGTGTAAACTTTCACTAAAAACACAATAAAATAGTACTTAAAAAAATCAAAAAAGACTACCAAAGGCAAACTCCCAAATGCTATGAAGACTCAGAATCACTCCTAACATCAGCCATCAACACCCATGAAGTCGTGATACTGAGGTCACAATACAGTTATGCAAAGTCACTGATTGACAGGTGGTCATCAAAGGAGATCTCAGAGGCATTCAAACCAGGCATTACATCACAGTAGCAGGGTTAGCCAGATTTAGAAGCTTGCACTTGCCCATTGCTCTAATGCTACCATTCTTCCATTCTCCTCTCCCTTCTCTTTGTCCCATTTCCCCCTCGCTCCCTTCATCTCTCTCTCCCACTATATTTTCCCTAGGGACCATCAGGTCAGTGAAAGCACCACATTAATATAGCCAAACACAATTGTTTGTTATCCCAACCACTTAAAAAATACGTGCCATTCAAAACACTTGTCAACTGGACAACAGTCAAATGAATTATATTATTAATTATATTTCCATAAAGTTCTCTACCCATTAAAATGATATATACGGTGTTTTCAATGACACAGAAAAATGATTCTAAAAGTAAAAAAGCAGAATTGAAATTTTACATACCGTGATCAATTATATGTTTCTATATAATATACATATTACATACATCTATATAATACAAATACTATATAATACCCATTCCTCACTTATCAACTCAGTTAGGTTCCAAAGACCAGGTTATTATGCAAAAATCAGAGTTATGTGAAAATGGAGGATGACTACATGTCATGGACTGACTTATGTCCCCCCAAAAATGTGTGTATCAGTTTGGCTGGGCCATGATTCCAGGTATTGTGTGATTTTCCTATATGTTGTAAATCCTGCCTCTGTGATGTTAATGAGGGAAGATGGACAGCAGCTGTGTTAGTGAGGCAGGACTCAATCTACAAGATTGGATTGCATCCTGAGGCAATCTCTTTTGAGATATAAAAGAGAGAAGTGAGCAGAGAGACAGGGGGACATCATACCACCAAGAAAGCAGTGCTGGGAGCAGAGCGTGTCCTTTGGACCGGGGTCCCTGTGCCGAGAAGCTCCTGTCTGGAGGAACACTGATGAGAAGGCCAAGAGAGAGAGAAAGCCTCCCCCTGGAGCTGACACCCTGAATTTGGACTTTTAGCCTACTTTACTGTAAGGAAATAAACTTCTCTTTGTTAAAACCATCCACTTGTGGTATTCTGTTATAGCAGCACTAGATGACTAAGACACTACATCATTACATAACTGCCAAATTACATCATTGCATAACTGCCAAACCACTGAGAATCATGGCCCAGCCAAGTTGACACACAACCTTAGCCATCACAGCCAGTGTTACTTTCACCTCTCACCTCGGTGTTCATTCCTGCCAGACATATGTCTTTATTGTGCAAAATAGTCAAATAACAGATTTTCTACTATTGTTGTAAATATGAAATGTTAGATAACGAGACCGTTGATAAGTGAGGAGTAGGTGTAAAGATGAAGAACTGTATAAAAATATTAACAGTGATAATCTCTGGTTTGGAGGATTATGAATGATTTTATTATATTCTTGTATATTTTGCAAATGTTTTGCATGTGTTACTTTTAGAGACAAATTTTTTTTTATTTTACAAAGCAGAAACTTTACTGATGGCCACAAGGGAGATAGTACTTCTCAGTGCTGCAAACCATTCCCTGTTCAGGAGACACATCTGATGCATTACTAGCAGATGGCCCACTGTGTTATGTGCTGATCAGTCATTTGTGTGTCTGTTTCCTTGTGGTCAGAGGCCATGTCTCCTTCCTTCACTGTTGAATCCCCATCACCTCACACAGAGCATAGTATCGAGTCAGCATTTCCACAGTAAATGTCTGCTGAATTGCAGTTATAGTGGTAAGGAATGGCAATTGTTTATAAAGGACGAAATATAGTGTACTGGGTTGAATACCGTCCAAAATTCCTGTCCACCCAGAACCTCAAGAATGTGACCTTATTTGGAAATAGGGTCTTTGTAGATGCAATTAGTTAAGACGAGGTCATATCGAAAGAGGGTGGGCCCTAAATCCAAAGACTGATGTCCTTATCTGAAGGCTTTATGAGGACTCAGAGACAAGAACACATACAGAGGAAAGAAGTTCATGTGATGATGGAGGCAGTATTGGAATGATGCAGCTGCAAGCCAAGGAACGGCAAGGATTGCTGGCAACCACCAAAAGCTGGGAAGAATCAAGGAAAGATTTTTCCCTAGAGCCTTCAGAGGAAGTATGGCTCTGCTGACACCTTTATTTTAGACTTCTAGCCTCCAAAACTGTGAGAGAATAAATTTCTGTTGTTTTAAGCCACCCAGTTTGTGGTCCTTTGTTATGGTATCCCTAGCAAACTAGTATACGTAAATTCTCTCTCTCATCCACACTGACACTCCTCCAAGAATCTCTCCAGTGCTCAGCTGGGCTGAATGGATTCAAGATGACTTCTTGTCAATCTATTTGGTGAGAAATTTTGCATAGGGCAGAAGAGAAAACACACTGCTTTAAGCCACACAACTTAGTGTAGGCCAAATTCTCTTCTCGTGGTAAAAGCACCGTGTCTCTCTAGCCGGCCCAATTACCTTCTTTCCCACTACTCAGTTAACAGCGTGTTAAATATCATTCCTGTAACAGCTTTAACCTCAATCACTGATTGCCCTGTGGCTTTCAAATTCTTTGCACTTACACAAATGCCAAGTCATATTGCTCTATTTCTTGGAGCTACTCAAGTGGAACAGAATTTGTTTACTGCTGTGGGGGCCAATTCTCAACATTTTCGACGATCCCTTGTGGTTTGTGGCCCAGACAGTGACCTTACACTTACACAAAGTGTTGCTCATTTGCAAGGTCCTCTGGTGCCCAAAGAAATCCCCTGTCCATCTTCTAAAGAGCTAGTCAGCCATGTGACCAAATCAGGCACCATTTTCCAGGAGCCTTGTGAATACTTCTGAGAAATTTTCAAACAAATTCTTGGTTCTTACTGCCCTGCCTCCTCTACAGAAGAAACAGCAAGTACATGGACTGTTTTAGTTGCTTTCCTTGCATAAGCTGGCAGTACTCTAGGGACATATAATGAAACGGCTAGTTAATCACTCAACTTGCCCTGAATGACCACTGTGTGAAAAGTCAATTTTTAGGTACCTTAGAAGGGACACAAAGAAAATAGAAGATGGAAAAGCTCCTTTGTCAGTACCCCTGAGAACCTGACACTCTAATTGTGCAAGCACATAAATACATGAAAAAGGTTGATCATTCCTCTCAAAGAACTAGAAAACGTACAATTAGAAAGTTGTTATGAATTAAATTGTGTCTTCTCAAAATAGGTGTAGGAATCCTAACCCCTACACCCATGGATGTAATCCTGTTTGGGAACAGGGTTTTCTTTGTTATGTTAGTTAGATCATATGAGTGTAGTATGGGTTCTAAATCTACTCACTTTTAAGTTATAAAAAGAGCAGATTAGCCATAGAAATATGAACACATGCAAGGAGGAGGTAGTAACACCATGTGATGATCATCTACAAGCCAAGGAACCAAGGAATGTCTGAGACTACTTACAAGGAAGCAATCAACCTGGCTAACACCCTGATTTGGACTTTTAGCCTCCAGAACTGTGAGAAAATAAATTTATGTTCTTTAAAGCCACCCACTTGCGATATTTGTATTACAGTAGCACTAGATAACTAAAAAAAAAAAGGCAGTAGAACAGATATTTTCTGGGAAAAAGTAGAGACAATGAGAAAGAAGAATAAGCTTGGAACTAATCAAGACAAGTTTCCTGCAGGGAATGACTTTGTAGACACAGCTTTGAAGCAGGGAAGGTATATAGCATGGTAGTGAGTAGTATGCCACTTGACACATAATGGTCAGAGAGAATAAAATGTTGAATTGAGAATATCACTGCCCAGGTAGCTCTGGTAGAGTGACATACATAGACAGGCAGCCTGCCATCAAACAGCAGCATCTTCGGAGATTTTCTAGAATTTATGGCTCAACAGTAAGGCCTGAACAAGATTGCATGGGAGTACCACAGTTCCCGCAAGGCTGAAAGAAAGCCTACTATACTGGCCAATATTATAAAGGTTTACAGAAAACCATTACTCTCTGTGATTGCTAAGTATGGATGAACACCTGCTTATCCAAACTCACGTGGATCTTAACTATGTCTACCTTGTATGCCTCTAATTACTTCCAGGCAAATCTGTGTTCTGCTTGCCAACATGCTGCTAATATAACTGTTGATCACAATTGTACTGCCAGTTCTAAGATTAAGAATGTTACACTAATCTTTTCACTGACTCTTCACAAGAACCCTTTGAGGTAGCTTCCATTATTATATCCCATTTTGGACACAAAGAAACTGAGGTTAAGAGAGGTTACACAACTTGCCTACAATCACACGGCTAGAAGTAGAAGAACGGGAATTGAATTCAGGTCTGTCTGATTTCCAACTCCATTCTCTTATCCACTATACTATAGGCTTACAATATGTACATCAAGGAACCATAAGGATGCTGAATCATAAGTTCAGCATCTTCCTTCTTTCAGCATTTCTCTTCCTAGAAATCATATAATATAAAAATAAAACAAAAAACTTTTTAACCATCATTTTCAGAGAGCATGGTGTGGCAGAGTCTGTAATGTGGTCATCAGAATCCATTTCCTTCTATACACCGATGTTCACTGCAGCACTACTCACAACAGCCAAAAGGTGGAAACAACCAAAATGGCCCATCAACAGATGAATTGTTGTTGTTAGGTGCCGTCGAGTCGGTTCCGACTCATAGTGACCCTATGTACAACAGAACGAAACATTGCTTGGTCCTGTGCCATCCTCATAATCGTTGTTATGCTTGAGCCCACTGTTGCAGCCATTGTGTCCATTCATTTCATTGAGGGTCTTCCTCTTTTTCCCTGACCCTCTACTTTTCCAAGCATGATGTCCTTCTTAAGGGACTGGTCCCTCCTGATAACATGTCCAAAGTATGTGAGATGTAGTCTCCCTATACTTGCTTCTAAGGAGCATTCTGGCTGTACTTCTTCCCAGACAGATTTGTTTGTTCTTTTGGCAGTCCATGGTATATTCAATATTCTTCGGCAACACCAAAACTCAAAGGCATCAATTCTTCTTCAGTCTTCCTTCTTCATTGTCAGCTTTCACATGCATATGAGGCGAATGAAAACACCATGGCTTGGGTTCCACCCACCTTAGTCTTTAAGGTGACATTTTTGCTTTTAAACACTTTAAAGAGGTCTTTTGCAGCAAATTTGCCCCATGCAATGCGTTGTTTGATTTCTTGACTGCTGCTTCCTTGGGTGTCGATTGTGGATCCAAGTAAAATGAAATCCTTGACAACTTCAATCTTTTCTCCATTTATCATGATGTTGCTTATTAGTCCAGTTGTGAGGATGTCTCTTTTCTTTATCTTGAGGTGTAATCCATACTGAAGGCTGTGGACTTTGATCTTGATCAGTAAGTGCTTCAAGACCTCTTCACTTTCAGCAAGCAAGGTTGTGTCATCTGCATAATGAGATTGTTAATGAGACTTCCTCCAATCCTGATGCCCCATTCTTATTCATATAGTCCAGTTTCTTGGATCATCTGCTCATCATACAGATTGAAGATGTACAGTGAAAAGATACAACCCTGATGCACACTTTTCCTGACTTTTAACCACACAGTATCCCCCTGTTCTGTTCGAATGACTGCCTCTTGATGAATAGATAAGCAAAATGTGGCATATACACACAACGGAATATTACTCAGCCATAAAGAGAAATGAAGACCTGATAGATGCTACAACATGGATGAACCTTGAAGATATTATGCTGAGTAAAGTGAGTCAGTCACAAAGGACAAATATTGTATGATCTCACTCATGAAACAGAATAGGCAAATGTATAGAGATCAAAGTTTATTAGTGGTTAACAGTGGCAGGAGGAAGAAGGAGCAGGGAAAACACTGATAAGGAAGCAGTGAGCTACTGTTTATGGTGATGGAAAATTTGACAATGATTATTGGTTAAGGTTGCACAACATGATTATCGTAATTGGTATCACTAAATTCTGCACATGAAAAATGTTGAATTGGTAAATGCATTGTATATATTTTTACAAAAAGAAAAGAAATAAACCATTATTGTTTTAATTCACTGGGGAAAAAATTCATTTCCTTTTCTTTATAGACAAAAAGACACACTACATATCCAAGACTTCCTTTCAGTTAGGTATAAGCATGTGACTTAGTTCTGGAAAATGGAATGTGGGCATAAGTGATGCACACCACTTCAAGGAGCAACCCACAAAATTATCCCATGTGTCCACCCTCTGTCTTACAGAAACTTCCAGGAGGGGGCAGTTGATGTGTTAGGAAGATTCAGACTCCCTAGCAGATGACAGAGGCACATAATAGAAGAAGTCTGGGGCCTTAACAACCACATGGAAGACTGCCCACTGATCAGGAATATCTATATTGGGCTCTGCATGGGTGAGACATTTTTATCATGTTAGGTCACTAAGATTTGGAAGTTTGTTTGTGAAGGAAATAACCACAGATAACACAATTATTTTAAATTATTAGACTACTTATATAAATAAATATGAAAACCAGGATGAAATGAATAATTTTCTACAAAAATATAATTTATCAAACTGACACCGGAAGAAATAGACAAATCAAAACAAACTGATTTCACTTAAGAAATAGGTAAAGTTATCAAAGACCTAC
Organism: Trichechus manatus latirostris; assembly: GCF_000243295.1. Classification (NCBI taxonomy): domain Eukaryota; kingdom Metazoa; phylum Chordata; class Mammalia; order Sirenia; family Trichechidae; genus Trichechus; species Trichechus manatus. The sequence continues at coordinate 8,454,500 of NW_004444002.1, forward strand.
CTTCCTACTGTCCTCCAAAAATATATAAACAAAACATGGTCTAGACAGTTAAAAAGCAAATCATTTTAGAGGTGATAAAATGAAAATAAAATTCCAAATTCTTACATACACGATGTTCTTGGATATGTATAACATCTGACATCAGCAATGAATGTATACCTAGCTTCATTGTAATTTCAACTTTCCCTAAGCTAATTTAACATGTCTAAATAAAAATAACATGGAAGGGGGGTGAAAATTAGACAAGTGGTTTCTAGAGTTCATATGAAATTAAACAAACAAGACTAGCCAAGGGAGAAAAAAAAACTCCGGGAAAATAAGGCGGGGGGGGGGGGGCAATGAATAAGGGAAAGCCCTATTAGATATTCAAAGATATTATAAAGCTACAATAATTAAAACTGCGATATAAGTGTACAAATAAGCAGATCAGTTCAACAGAATATAAAGTCTAGACATAGGTCAAAATGTTTATGGGAATTTTGAACATGATAAAAAGGTAACACCTCCAAGTTTTGGGGCAAGAGAAAGATGATTATTCGATAAATGATTTTAAGACAACTGGCTGGTCATCTGAAAAAAATTAAGTTAGATCTATACTTTATATACACAGCAGGATAATCTCCAAATGGATTAAATATTAGAATGTAAGATAAAACACAAAAATCTAGAAAAATCATTCAAGAACTTATTTACAGATTTGAGCTGAGGAAAATCTTTCTAACAATAACAGTTCAGAAGCTATAAATTTTGACTAGTTAAAAAAAAAACCACAACAAAAAAAAACACCTTTTGCATTTCCAAAATCTTCTTCCTCCTGAGGTCATGAAGATCATGTCAGGTAGGCACTGGACAGTCACTTACCTAAATGAAATGACTCAATTCCTTAACTGACCCCAGAGGGAATTAGGTATCCTCTAGAAAATCTACAGGAGGCTATTGAGACACTCCAAATTTCCTGAAGACTCAAATCCTCAGAGATGTCTGAATGTGTAGAGACTGTCATTGAGGTAGCAGCCACCATTCTGAAATGTTAATGTGGCTCTCAGCTGCCATGGATAGCCATACCCCTAAGGGCAGCTTCTGAAATGGAGATTCCAGAGATTCATCTGGATGACAAAAAGAAGTTCCAGGTCACCTTTCCTGAGCCTGAGCCCTGCTGTGGATCTAATTGAACCAGTGTTTCTTCATTTGCTTGTTTGTTTTTAATGAGCTTTACAAGTGGCTCAGAGAACTCCAGAACCTTGATACCCAAATCAGTAAGGCCAACCCTAACTGAGATGGTTACAGATGAGAATAAAGTGGTCCCAGGATTTCAATGTGATCTAGCTAATCCCATGAAATGTCACATGTAGGTAAAGAATATGTGTTTTTTTTTTTTAATATTTTATTGTACTTCAGGTGAAGGCTTACAGAACAAATAGTTTCTCATGAAACAGTAGTACACATGTTGTTTTATGACATTGGTTAAC
>NW_004444002.1:8457261-8459727 GCF_000243295.1 Trichechus manatus latirostris
ACTCTTATTTCTCTAGGATATATTCCTAGGAGTGGGATTGCTGGATCGAATGGTATGTCTATTTCTAGCTTTCTGAGGAAGCACCATATCATTTTCCAAAATGGTTGTGTTTTTTTTTTAAATAAACAAATAATAAATGTATAACAGCATTCCAGTGAGATATTTCCAAGTATATTTCTCTGTAACATACATTTGATACCTAAGTTAGCTCAGAGATATAAATTTTAGACAACAAGAAAGGCATGATTCCCCAGAGAGCACCCCAAGTTCAGTCATCCCCTGAGCTGGAGTAATCATCTCCTGAAGAAAATATCACCAGAACATTCCAGTGAACTACAATAGTGGCTTTGTTGGGTTACTTTGTTAATATATAGAACATACGCAGTTCAGTGCTAAAAATTTTGGAGAACTAAGAACTTATCCCTCCTTCGAACCTTTTCTTCTTTATTTACTTACTTAATTCAGTGGTGTGGGCCTCCCATAGCTAATAATTCCCCTGACATCATGGATGCCACTCAACATTGTACCAATGAACTCACACACATGCAAGGGTGTAGGTATAGGCATTGAAAAATTGTCCTAGTGTCCCTCAAGACATACATATTTAGATACGTACAAAGAAAAATTGGCAAGCCATACTGTTTCATTTGGGTTGGATCAGTTAGCTCATTTGATTAGAACTCAATATTAACAAAACTAAGATAGAAGCAGGACAGATACAGAGTGAAACTGTTCCAGTCGCTACAGCTGGAGCGCTAACCAGGCCACAGATTGAATCCTAACCCCAGCTCAGTGAGTCACCTCATGAAGGGGGGGCTTTGGCTCAAGTGAGATTATAAGGATGGCTCAGTGCAAATCCACCCTGACTACTGGAGAAAAACTAACAGAAGATTGCTACTGGGTCCAAAGTATGTCATTTTTGTATACAAAGGACAGATGGCACATTCTTTTCTTTGTTCAGCAAGTGTAAACATCCCCGGACCCCTCCTCACTCTGGCAGCTCAATCTGTGCTCTCCACTTTTAATAACTTTCGCTCTTGGGATTAGCATAGCTTTAAGGCTACTGGGTTGGTTGATTTTTATTTCCCCTGGAACCATACAAAATGTGCACACAAAACACAGCCCTGACCTTAGAGCTGCATACTGCTTTTGTAATCAATACCACAGAAAATGCATGGCTTTATCATTTCTAACATTTAAAAAAATCTTCTACACACCATTGATAATGATGTCACCAGCCTGCTCAACAAGTGCCAGACCTCCATCAGGAATAAACAGATGAAGGGATTGAGGCCATGACTACTGGGTCTGTCTGACATCTTTTTGGATAGGAAGCATCACTTCAGAGAGTGGTGATGGGAACTTAAATCCCGGGGAGCTGAGCCCAGTGACCTGATAGAAACGTCTGTAATCATAGTTTTCAGTGCCAGCTCATTTGATCTTCACAACCTATCTTGAGGCATATAGGACACAGTTTAATGCTCTTCATATTAGAGGAGAGGAGAAAGAAATGAGAAAAGTGACTTGCCCAAGGTCACACAGCTGCTTATTGATAGATCCAAGACTCTGTCCTGAGTTTCTTGATTCCCACATGTTGCTCATGTCAGCATACACTTGCCTGGTCTACTTACAGCAGTTGCTCTGACTAAATGGTCTCTCATTTAAAATTAGTACTGTCTCAACGGGGCACGGCCATACTGTGGATGGCCTTGTATTCCATTCTTGCTCTTGGGATGAATGCATCCTTAAGGATGCCCGGATTCCTGTTTGAGCCATGATTCTTGGAGAAAGTGTGACTGAATGGGGAGAGTTTACCTTCTTGCCAACTTTGAAATCTGGAGGCTGGATGGGACATTTCTACCCCATACATTTCCTTATTTCTCATTAACCCCAATTATCAAATAAACAAGTCCATTTCCTTTCCTCTCATTTTGTCCAACCCCCAACTGTGTGCTCAAGTATAGAGGCTTACAGGGGCATTGTGTACTCTCTCCTGGTTACATGGATAAATCTTTTTTCCTTCCCCAGATCTTTTCTTCATCAGCTCCTGCAGAAACACATTACAATTTATCACCTTCTGCTGATACCAGTAACAACCACTGATCTCCCACCTTGTTTCCACTCTTTCTTCAGAATCGAGGGGTCTCTGTATAGATCAGCTTTGAAATGTATTGATTCAAAAGTTTACAGATCTTCCTTTTCTTAGGGTTGTTTCCTGAAATCCCTACAGAATGAGATTATATTTAATTTCCATTGGAAAACTGCTCACAAGTCAGTCAGGTAATGGCCCAGGTGTAAAACCAGTAGAGAGAAAGGGCAGCCCTTCAGAGCTGGGAGGGAGACCAATATGTGCACAAAACCAGAAGAAAAACATCAAATGGGGAAAAGACAGTCTTTTTAACAAATGATGCTGGCAAAACTGGATATCCATTTGCAGAAAAATGAAACAGGACCCATACCTCACAC
>NW_004444002.1:8461589-8519961 GCF_000243295.1 Trichechus manatus latirostris
AAAAAATTTTTGAAATGGCGTATCTTTGGCTATGTGTATTTTCACACACACAAAAAAAAAAGTTGAGAATTTGGAGGGTTAAAATGTTGTGGGGTTGTTAACCAATGTCATAAAACAGCATGTGTGTTACTGTTACATGAGAAACTATCTGTTCTGTAAGCCTCCACCTGAAGTACAATAAAATATTAAAAAAAAAAAAAAAACAGAAGAAAAAAAATTCTCCCTCACCTATGGCCTCTGCCCAACCAGAAACACAGGATAAGATTCGTAATCTTTATTCTAGTACCTGAAACTTCAGATGGAGAAGTAATCAAAAGAATAATCTATCATAATTAGCAAACACTTCTCAAGACATACTATTTCTAGGCTGTAATCTTCACAGGAGCAGACTACCAAGTCTTTCTTCCATGGCGCAGCTGGGTGGGTTTGAACCATTAACTTCTCAGTTAGTAGCCGAGTGCTTAACCTTTGCATTGCCAGGGCTCCTTTGCAATTGGGCAAAGACATCAAAGTTGATGTAAATTATATAAGCTATGAAAGCATAAAGCCTAAACAAGAATCTTCTCCAGACTAGGGGAGGACGAGTTTTAGGAATGTTCACTGGTTGAGTGACAGGCTCAGTTACAGGACTGGGAAGTAACAAGGAGGAACAAAACAGAGCTTTGTTCCTAGAGAGTCACAGTCTTTTGGGGGCGATCTATACTGACAGTGTGATAGGCGTTTTAATAGAAATGTTCGTGAAGTTCTACAAGATCAAAAAGGAAAGAAGAACCAAATCTGGATGAGGAAGTTGGGTAAGGATTTGTGGCTGGATCTTGTGGCTGTACTAGGTAGAAAAGTGAAAGAGAACGCACGATGTTTCAGAGAAACCAAAGAGCATGGGATGTTGAGGAACAAGTCCATCTATATGACATATTTTTATAGAATATTTCAGTGGCAGGAGATGAAGTCTAAATATGATAGTAAGAGCCATATTGTGGATGGCCTTGTGTTCTGTGATGAGGATTTGAGATTATATACTATAGGCAGGTTAACCCAAAAAAAAAAAAAAAAACAAAACAACCATTGCTGTCGAGTGGATTCCAACTCATAAGGACCCTATAGGACAGAGTAGAACTGCCCCATAGGGTTTCCAAGGAGCAGCTGGTGGATTCGAACTGCTGATCTTTTGGTTAGCAGCCGTAGCTCTTAACCGCTACGCCACCAGGGTTTCCACAGGCAGGCTTAAGAGTAGAGAATTACATGATTCTATTTGCATTTTAGAAAAATTACTCTGACATGGGATGGAGGGAAGACTCCGGGAAAGAGAGCAAAGGATGGGTCATAGAGCCCAAGTTGTCCAGTACCTGCCCGGAGCTGTCCAGTGGCTAAGACAAATGATAAAGGGTAAAGGGTGGAGTTCAATACTGGATGAGAGGCGGGGAAAAATAAGAAGAAAATGTGAGGGAGAAATAAAGCATGAAAGGAAGAAGGAAAGGAAAAAATGATAATGCTAAAATTGATTGTTTGCTGTGTCCTAAGCATCGTGCTAATGTTTTAGGAACATTACCTCATTTAATCTTTACAACAACCTGATGAAGTAGGTGTACTTATCCAAGTTTACAGATGGGGAATCTAAAGTAGATAAAGATTGGTTTGCCCAAGGTCATCTAAGGAGTGAGTGGTGAAAGCAGTAGTCCAATCTCTACTCTTAACTACTTAACTGGAAAAAGTGAGAGCAAGAGAATGAAACAATTAGGTTGAACCATATGAAATTGCCATTTATTGGACCATTTTTCACCTACAAAATCAGCAGCTTCATATGGTTCATCCTAATAGCTTCCCACCAATCTAATGTTAAGGTGAAATACGTTTTCAACCAAATGGCACTTTATTTCACTTCTTGTGACTGAATATTACTAGCACTTTCCACAGGGACGCTGCACCTTGCCAAGCTGCAGTGACAGCCAAACAGCCTTTATGGGCTCTTAGGTGTTGGTTCACAAGTGGGTTGGCCTAGTTTAAAAAGCCAAGGGGAGGCAAACACTAGGGAAATATACACCTCTTTTCACCTTCTCTCGGCTGTGGTGGGTGGGGGTGGCGGAAGGGGAGAGAGTTGTCAGAGTGCTAACTAAGCTGATAATGGGACCCAGGAGTCGCTGAGATGTGCATGTTTCTCTCATCAAGGCTGATAAGAGGATGTTATTAAATTCTTGTAAATGGTAACTGCATTCAAGCTCACTTCAATCTTGTTTTACAGGTCTTAAAAAGAAAGTTATTTTAAAACTTCATATCAATTAATGGGTTAGTTAATAAAAGCTCTCTTTCCAAAAAAAGAAGATTGCTATCTCCTTGGGTAGACTGCATTTTAATTACATGAACTGATCTCCGAGCCAAGCTGCACTGAACTGAATCTCTGCTACAAACACCTCTGGTGATTTGTAGTCACTGGCCTTTAAGGATCCTTATTTTTGAGGGCTTTTATTTTCTCCAACACTGGAGAAATGGTGACCGGAAGACAGATGGAAAATCAAGATGAGAGGCATAAAAGCAAACTGCTACACGTTTGATTTTTTTTTTTTTTTTTCTGATTATCAGAAGCCAATGAAAGAAGGAGAGGAAAAATCTTTCTTGGCAGATACGAATTACATTCTTTTCCCTCTCTTTTTTTATAATAAACCATCTTCTACTGGGGAAGGAGTTGTATTCAATATTGAATACTAGCATTTTAGAGCTGGAAGGAACTTTAGATATTATTTAGTTCTACACTTCATTTGATAGTTAGGAAACCAAGAATCAGAGAGGGTAAATGTGTTGGCCAAGGTGAGTAAGTGGCAGGTAGGACTAGAAACCAGGTCTCCTGACTCCCCAGCTTTTGCTCTTTCCACTAGATCACACTAGTTTATTCTGTGCTCTTATGTGATAATAATAATTAACATTTTTAAGCACTTACTAAGCACTCTCTACATAGTAACTCATTTAATCCATACAACAACCTTTTGAATTAGCTACTATTATTGTTGTTGTTGTGGACCTGGACCGTGGAGTGGATTCCGACTCACAGCAACCCCATGTGACAGAGCAGAACTGCCCCATAGGGTTTTCTAGGCTATAATCTTTAGGGGAGCAGATCGCCAGGTCTCTCTCCTGCAGAGCCACTGGGTGGGTTCAAACTGCCAATCTTTCGGTTAGCAGCTGAGCGCTTAACCATTGTGCCAACAGGGCACCTTTAGCTACCATTTTTACCCCTTTTCTCATATGAGCAATCCGAAGCTCAGAGAAGTAAAATAACTTTTCTAAGATCATCCAGTTAGCAAGCCAGCCAATCTGGCTCAAGAGTCTTGTTCTTAACTCTAATGCTATATATTATAGTATCTATCTTCTTAGGTACATATTCTGTCTCCCCAACTAGATATAAGTAACGGTACCACTTGTATCTGAAGTATCTTACATGTAGAAAGGATGGAATATATGCTTGATCCTAAGGAAGGTAACAGTGAAGATAGAAACAAACTGGAGCTTGGCAGGTGACCAGGTGAATTTATGTCATAACAACTTCATTGGCTAGGTCTGTCGGTTCCTATTACCTGTCCTGGGCCTTTTCCCCTAGTAGTGATGAATACACACTTTGACTCAAGTTTTTCCCAAACTATTAATACTAAGCTACTCTTATAATAACTTTATAATAAAAAGTGTTTGATGGGGTCACCATGGTTAGAAGGGACTCAACTGCAACTAACACCATCAACGATGTCTTCATGAAGAGAGGTCAAACACTAAGCAACTTGGGTTTTTCTACCTGATTTCTTTGATGCAGGAAGGAAGCAGCTTGACCCCCACCATCCACCCTACTGACAGAAATGTGGGTGCCCACAATAAGCATGATATCACTGAGGGGTCTACCAGTTCAAGTTACCAAATATTCAGCGCATACCTCTTCTGGGCCAGTCACTGTGCCAACTGCTGTGGAAAATACAGAGATGAAAAAGACACAGCCTTTGTCTTTGAGGGTCTCTGTCACACTAGTAGTGACAGACTTGTAAATAACAAGTTAACACTTGAGACAGAATAACAAAAATGTCAAATATGGGTATAAGCAATATGCTATGGACACAGAAGTAATTCCATCTTCCTTGAAGAATCAGGGAAGCTTCAAAGAGAAGGTAACATTTGAGCGGGGACTTGAAGAATGAGTAGATTTTACAGGCAATGATTAGGCAGAGGGGGAGAGAGGAGAATATTCTAGAGAGAGCAGTGAGAGCAAAGGCCTGAAGGCAAGAAATTTCAGGGCATATTATGATGAACCATCAGTTTGTTATTAGGAGTGGCAGGAAGATAAAACTGAAAAGGCAATTAGAGGTCCAAATATGAAGAGCCTTAAATGTGTAGACAAGGAATTTCACTTTATTCTTTCAGAAGTGCTGGATCATTTAAGAATTTTGAGCTGAGGAATGGCAGGAGTAGAACTGTGCTCTAATAAAGGCAATCTGGCATTATTGTGTAGAATGGATTGAAAAGGAAACAGCCTAACGGCAGTCAGACTATTTGGGAAGCTGGTACAGAGAAAAATTAAACAATAATAGCTGAGCAGAGTTGTGATAATTAAAGTCTATCTTTAGACTACTTCCATTAGTACCCACAGAGGCATCTCACTGACCCTCGCCTGCCCCCGCCAACAACTTTCTCACCCTATCATCCTATGCCCTGTTCCCTAAAGATCTTGCTAGGTGACAGGTGGGAATGAATTGATCATCAATGTTCCAATAGTTGAGAAAACTGCTTTCCTCACTACTATAGTGGGTATACTCATCAAAATGTATCCCATGAAGACAATGGCTGATGTTTATGATCACTATGGGCCAAATTGAGACTGGTGGCTCAACTTCACATGATAAGTAAAGTGGTTAGGCATAGACTTCCAAACACTAGCATGCCAAGTGTAGGGCAGGCTTTGGATGATCCACTGGCGTACAGGCCCATGACGTGGAAAAAGTAAATGATTTGTGAGTTTTTTGTTGTTGTTAGGTGCTGTCAAGTTGGTTCTGACTCATAGCGACCCTATACACCACAGAACGAAACACTGCGTCAATCCATCTCGTTGAGGGTCTTCCTCTACTTTACCAAGCATGATGTCCTTCTCCAGGGACTGATCCCTCCTGACAACATGTCCAAAGTATGTAAGACGTAGTCTCGCCATGTGAGTTGTGCTTCTATGTTTTTCTTCCTGTCCTAAGGTTAGCATTTTTTTTTATAACTATTCAAAAAAAAACCAAAACCAAACCCATTGATGTCGAGTCATTCTGACTCATAGCAACCCTACAGGACAGAGTAGAACTGCCCCATTGGGTTTCCAAGGAGCCACTGGTGGATTTGAACTGCCGACATTCTGGTTAGCACCCAAGCTCTTAACCACTGAACCACTATGATTGTGGTGAAAATATACACACTAAAACATTAACTAGCACAACAACTTCCACATTGAAAATTCAACACTGATTACATTTTTCATGTTGTACCACCATTATCGCCAATCCCTAAGGTTAACATTTATTTAGCTAAAATATTCCACCGAGATTAAAGCCATTCTAAGGTGGAAAATGTTTCTACAATTTGCACATGTGTTTGAATTGCCTCATTCTTGCATTTCAGAGTAAGGATCAAGGCCAGGAACCATTCTTATCACTCCTGGCAAGCAAACCAAACCGATTTACAAATTTCCCACGATCTGCTCCTGCTCTTCTATTATAAACATGGATAATTCTAGTTGCTTTTAGCCCAGAGTAAACACTCTGCTTCAATAATATTAGGGGTTGAATGACTTCGTTAACATTGCCACAGGCCTCTCCTCCTTCAGAAGAGATGGGGAGGAGAATATTTGAGGGACAGCTGCCTTCAGGAAGCATTATGCTTCACAGTGGCTTACCTTGCTCAAGCGGGGCATTAGAAGAATGACAGCGGTTAAAATTTGTTTGCAAATCTGTTGTTTCCTGGTTTGCTTCTAAGAAAACACACCACCATCTGTCTCACTGGTCTTAAATCAAGTCCTGTCGCTGGGGCACTAATTCGCTCTGCCTCTTTGTGTTTTGCTTTCTGGTTTAATGTCTGAAGAAGGGCAAGTGTTGTTACTAGGATAATACGGCTTTTTTTAAAATACATTTTATTTTTTGTTACTGTTGTTGAGAATATACACAGCGATACATACACCAATTCAACTGTTTCAACATGTACCATTCAGCGACCTCAATTACATTCTTCGAGTTGTGCAACCATTCTCACCCTCCTTTTCTTAGCTATTCCTCCTCCATTAACATAAATTCACTGTCCCCTAAGGTTCCTATCTACTCTTTCGAGTTGCTGTTGTCAATTTGATCCCATATAGATAGTTCTTAAAAGAGCACAATGCTTAAAGCAGCCATTCTTTACTAGTTAAGGTAAACAATTGTTTGGTTTAAAGAAGACTTCAGGGGCATTTTTGGTTTAAGGTTGAAAGATTATCTCAGGGCAATAGTTTCAGGGGTTCATCCAGCCTCAATGGCTCCAGAAAGTCTGGAAGGATAATATACCATTGAGAATCTATATCCCCAAAGAATTCCAACTACCCCCAAATCTTTTTGGTAAAGATAAAGTCATATGGTTGTGCTCCAGAGGATACCACTTATATACATTTTAACGTTGTCTTAGTCATCTAGTGCTACTCTAACAGGAATACCACGAGTGGATGGTTTTAATGAAGAGAAGCTTATTTCCTTACAGTAAAGTAGGCTAAAAGTCCAAATTCAGGGTGTCAGCTCCAGGGGAAGGCTTTCTCTCTCTGTTGGCCTTCTTCTCATCAATGTTCCCCTGAACTAGGAGCTTCTCTGTGCAGGGACTTGGGGTCCAAAGAACATGCTCTGCTCCCAGCACTGCTTTCTTGGTGGTATGAGGTCCCCCATTCTCTGCTTGCTTCCCTTTCCTTCCATCTCTTACAAGAGATAAAAGATGGTGCAGGCCACACCCCAGGGAAACTCCACTTACATTGGACCAAGGATGTGACCTGGGTTAGGGTGGTGTTACAGTCCCACCCTAATCCTTTTTAATGTAAAATTACAATCACAAAATATAGGACAACCACACAAAATTGGGAATCATGGCCTAGCCAAATTGATAAACACATTTTTGGGGGGACACAATTCAATCCATGACAAACGTGAAGGGTCCTGCCTGGAGTTGGGTAACACTGCAGCCCTGCTATTGCATACATATGCCCTCCCAGACTTTCATCTGAGAACCAAAAAGAACCAGGTAATTGTTACTATGGGTAACCCTTTGTCACATTCTTCATTCTGCCTTCTCCCTACCTTCTGTTACCTCTTATGGCAGAGGCAATACTATGTGTCTAACAAAATCTATATTCTTTTCTGCTTCCTGAGTACACCACTAGTCTGCACTTCCCAAACCTCTTGCATCCAGGTGGGATCATGTAACATTCTCACCAATGAGCAGAAGTGATTTGTGTCACCTCCAGGCCAAAGAGATTAGAGTAGATGTGCCTTCTGTGTCCCTTCCCTTTAGCTGCCAGCAGGACCCAATGGAAGACTCTGAGGCCCTAGAAGACGGCAGAGCCAATAGATGGAAGGAATCTGGGACCCAGATGACCAAGTGGAGCAGAACTCTGTGCAGGCCAACCCTGGACAGTGACGTGAAAAGATATATACTTTTAATGTGTTAAGCGGGTATCATAAGATGATTTATGACCTTCCCAAAGTCCTCAGACTTAACTTTGTCCCCACCAGTCAGGGCATTCCATTATAGATTCCCACCCAAGCCTGCCCTCCCTCCCTCCCCATCTCCTAATCAAAGTATCAATGCTGCCAGTCCCATTCTCTCAGGACTTAGTGAGCTGCTAATTTGATCTAGTAAATAACCCAGATTAATAGCTGCTAATGGGTTAGTGGATGTCAGCTCCCTTAAAGGTAAGGGAACCTAGAGGAGGACGGCTCAGGATGACTCATGTCTGTCACAGGGCCATTGGGGAACCAGCGAGGAACCTGAGGCCCGAAATGGAGGGAGAAGCCAGTGATCTTGCCAGTAAGAAGCACTAGAATAAAAACTACAAAGCCAGGAACTGGGTCTGCTTTGAAGTCAAGGAGCATCAAGTTCAAATTTCAACTTCGCCATCTTAGGTATGGGTTATTAGGTAAGTTACTTCTCTGAGCTGCAGTTTCGTCATTTTAAAAATGAGAATGGTAATATTAGCTTCCCTGTTGGGTTGTTTAAGGATTAAATGAGACCACATATGTAAAGTTCTTAGCATACTGCCTAGCACAGAATAATCAGTCAATAAACGGTGGTTATTATAATGAAGTCCCTGAGTGATACGAATGGTTAATATGCTTAGCTCATACACAAAAGGTTGGAGGTTCAAGTCCACCCACAGGCACCTTGGAAGAAAGGCCTGGCAAACTACTTCCAAAAAATCAGCCATTGAAAACCCAATAAAGCACAGTTCTACTCTGACACACATGGGGTCACCATGAGTCAGAATCAACTCTACTGCAACTGGAAAAAAAATTACAATAGGATGCGCGCCATGTTAGAACTAGTCAGAAACTCAGGGATCACTTCATCCACCCCATGTACAGATGGTAAACTAGAGGCCCAGAGGGATGATGGGACTTTTATCTTTTCTTCTTTGAAAACTCAGCCCCAAATAAACCAGTTCCATGACACCTTCAAATTGCTCCCATCTGAATTTCCTGGACATGGAAATCGGTTTATGTTCTTAACTTGCCTTTGTGGGCATGCTGCTTCTGCAACATCTTCTTGGGTGGTTTATTGGAGGTGGATGGGAAACAGGCATGCCCTACCCCTAACTCTCCCAATAGAACCGTGGGAGCTCAAGGGAGCGTACCTCCTTCTGTCTCTAGCACCCTAGTGCTCCAGCCAGCAAACAGTGAGCTGTCTATCCATGTTCTCAACTGGCTGGACTAGTGGTTTTAAGAGGGCATTCCAAACTGTCCAGTTTGATTTTCCATTCCAAGGAAAAATAATCACGGCATACTTCATTAAGTCAAACGTTAATGAACTGCTTAGTTACCATCACAAGATTCATTGGATACAACACATGAATCTGACCATTTTTAAATTTTACAAGTATCTCAATTCCTGCCTTCTCTATCAATTATTCAGGTTTGTAACTCAGGCTACAGATTTGTCATGGCAACTAGTTCCTAACCTAACAGCAGTACCTGAAGCTTCTCCCCCACCCCTACTCCCCCACCGCAACCCCCAACCCCCAAAAGGGCTGTAATCAAATCAATAGCCACAGCTCTGACTTCCTGGCCTGCGGTTGAGCCAGCCACAGCCGCTATAAGAATGGCAATGCTGAGGGCTTTGTTATTTTTCATAGAAAGAGATCTCACTATTGATCACTAAGGCAAAGAAAAGCTGGTGGCAGGATGGGGAAGCTAATGGAAAGAGATGAGATAAAATCCAGCTGGGCTTCCCTGAGGTCATTCTGTGGATAACTGAAGGAAGTTCAGGAGAGAATCTGAAAAAGCAAATAAAAAGACCCCAATTCCACACACATGGCACGGAGTATCTGACAGCCCTTGCTGTCTTGGCGTATGTTATTTTTTTTCCAGCCGAACTACCTAATGATCAGGCATGACACACCTCATGCTTACTAGCCTTTGTTCAGGAAATATTCTGAAATTTGCTACCCAGCTGGAGGCTAAGACTGTGTACCTTCTTTCCACTTTACTAAAACACACTTTTTCAGCAGAAGTGCCTCTGTGTGCTGGTACTGCTGTGCAGGTGTGCCTGGCTTTATGCAGGTGCGGTTCCGAAAAGTCCCCTAAATTGAATTTCTGTAAATCAAATTATATTTCCTCCATGTAACACAGTACAATCACAGAGCAGCTTTATCCTCATTTGGGCTCTAGTCTCGACTGACAGAGGCTTGAAGGCTTTTGCCTGCTTCTCACCCCTCACCCATCCAACAGTTAATGATGTAACAACAAAGGTTTCTAGCACAAGGGAATCTGCTATTTCTGAGATATTTCTATCCTTTAGAAATAACAAGGTCAAGAGCTGCAGCACTGGGCAGTTTACATGTGTTATCACATTTAGTCCTAGGAGTACCTTTTGAGGTAGGTAGTCTTCTCCCTATTTCAAAATGAAGAAACTGAGTCTCCAAAGATTAATTTAACCAAGTTCATGCAGCCGGTTAGGAGTAGAGCTGGGCTTTCAGGCCATGCCTGTCTGACTTCAAAGCTTTGCTCTTCCAACAACTCTGTTTTTAGCTGCCCTCAAGTCAGCCCCCAACTCATGGCAGCCCCATGTACGATTGAACCATTGTGACCCAAAGGGTTTTCACTGGCTGATTGTCAGAAGTAGATCACCAGGCCTTTCTTCCCAGTCTGTCTTAGTCTGGAAGCTCCACTGAAATCTTTTCATCATCACAGCAACAGGCAAACTTCCAATGACAGACAGATGGTGGCTGTGCTTGAGATGCACTGGTTGGGAATCAAACCCGAACCTTCCACATGAAAGGCAAGAATTCTACCATTGAACCACCACTGTCCCCTCAACTACTCTACTCCTCCCTAATCTGGGGTAGTGATGTGAAATTGCCAACAATCTATCTGTGATTGTTAAGGTTGTGTGTCAACTTGGCTGGGCCATGATTCTCAGTGATTTGGCAGTTATGATGTAGTTTGGCAGTCGTATAATGATGTAATCACTTCCAAGATGAGATCTGATATAATGTGATGACCTCCATGATAGGATCTGCTGTGAGTAGCCAATCAGTTGAAAGGGAGTTCCTATGGGGGTGTGGCCTGTATCCAATATAGGCAGACTTTCTGGCAAGCCTCGCAGGCTTTTGCTCACTCTGGATCCTGCAGCTGGCTCCTGTTCATCTGACCTTCAGTTCTTGGGACTTGAGCTAGCAGCTGACCTGCTGATCTTGGGTTCACCAGCCCCTGCAGCTACATGAGTTGGGAGAAGCCTCCAGCTGACCCACAGAATTGGGACTTTCCAGCCTCTACAACCATGTGAGCAACTTCCTTGATATAAATCAATCAATCAATCAATCTCTCTCTCTATATATATAAATATATACATAGATGCTTATATATATAGATGCTTACATATATATAGATGTTTATATATATAATGTATACATATATAGATAGATAGATGCTTCACTGGTTTTGCTTCTCTAGAGAACCCAGCCTAAGACACTATCTACAGTTTTAAAATGGAGGGTTGTGAAAATAACCTACCAAGAGTTCACTCTTGGCTCTGCCAACAACTTGCTGGGTGAATTGAGAAAAGCAGCTTCCCTTCTCTAGTTCTTTCAGTTTAATCATCTGTAAATATAGGAGACTGATCTAGGTAATCTTTAACTTCCTTTTCACCTCTACAAGTCCATGACTATATACTTTTAAGCTCCTAAGAGAAACATGTTCATCTTTGCAGTCCACTTAAGTGACATTTGATATCACCAATCTTTCACAAGTTCTTCCAAAGAGGGTATTTTTCTGCCCTGATCAACTATGACATGAAACTGATCACTGTGAGGAAGTCTTTTTCTTACCTCTATGCATGCAAACCTTTTTGCCCTGGCACTTCAAGCTAGCAAATTTTGTTCTGGTCTCAGTAATGCCAGATGAACAGTTGGACTGAATTTTTCACTTTTCAGTGGCTCATTTTGACTTCCTTGTCTAAATGTCCTATCTTTGCCAACACAATGATATCCTACCTGGAAAATGGCTTTTTGTTTCCAACTGGCCTTTTTGAATGCAACAAAGAGGCTGTGGCGGGCCTGTCATTAACCTTGGGGTAGTTAAAAGCAGTATGCCAGTCCCATCTCAATCAATGCAGTCACTCTGTGCCTTACGTTTGGTTTCTCTCCCGGCTCTGCTGTGCTTTCAGGAAACGATCGGAAACACCAATCTCTAAAAGGAGCTGCACTCCTGCATACCCAAATGTGGTTCAAAAGCCATGTAAATAAATATACATGAACTGAACTGGAACAGCTGGGGAGTTCTCAACAGGGGCCTCTAATGACCTCTGAATTGGAAGGGCCACAGCTGATCAAGGAATCATTACTAAGATTAAAGGCTTATAGGAAAACCACTGAGAGACTTAAGCTACTGAATTTACAATGTTGATGGCATAAACTGAAAAGCACTAATTAGCCATATTAATGTGCTCTTTGAAAGTCAGAGGGAGCAGAGAAATCTGGGTTACTTCTCTACCCTTTTCTTCACTTGCAACAAAAACTAGGCAGTTGAGCTTAGGAGATAAATTGTTTCACAGCCTACATTGCCCTTCGGTTAAGTTGTTTATAGCACAGTGGTAAATAAGTGAGTGTTGAGTTCAACCAACACTGTCCATGTCAGGAGACTTGGCCACCAGATATGCCAGGATCTCAGTGAGAAAGTGGAGAAGGCTAGAACGGGGCAAGTTTGGAGACAAATGAAAGACTTGGCTATGTGGATTGGCCTATAAATGGTGGTTGTGGAGTTAGAGGGTGATCACTAGTCCAATAAATTCTCAAATTTTAGCTTGATTTTGATTGTAGATAACTTGGAAAAGATGGGAGCTCAGGTGTACAGAATGAGGCCCATCAGAAATCTCCAGGTAATGGCAATACCCAAAGTCAGGCACAGAGCACCAGGAGTCATGGTTCCAGGCAGTTTGAAGAAAAGATTAAAACAAAAAAAAAACAAAACAAACAAAAAAAAACCTTGGGGTTGCATGACAGGCTTCAGCTCCCAAGAGGAAGGCACTAACATACAGGCTAGATAGGAGATAAACATCACAAGTTCTAACAAGCACTAGCAGTGTAGCTAGGGGACTAGTTAGGAATCAAGAAGTCTGCCTGAGTTGTTTGCAGCATTGGTCAGGATTGGTTCAGGAACTAAGCCAACCAGAGTCATTAGGTTGAAGACATCAGCTGCGGGGGGCTTAGGAAAGCTCCCACCAGAGGGAGCAGGTGAGAGGATGCAGCCCATCTGGCTATTGAACAAAACACTACTTGAAGACTGTACATAGGCCTAGACTCATTGCAGACAACACATGAGGACAACACATTCTGTTACCATTAATTATGTTTTCTAGTGTGGTGTTTGTAAATTATAAAGCGAGAATATTTGATATATCCTCAGATACAATCCATAAGCAAGAACTATTCAATATAATTAATAATAGATATCAAATATGCCATCAACTCAACCACTGAGTGTTCTCTGAGGGCTTACACATAAAGTATTAGACCCGGGCTAGAGATAAATCTGTTTCAAATCATTATCTCATCATATCCCCCACAACAACCCTCTGAGGTAGATACTTTTGTCTTCTCCATTTTACAGAGGAGGAAACTGAGGGCTGCAGTGGTTCAAGAACTTGCTCAAGTTAAAAGCAAGTAAGTGAAATTGCAATTAGAAACCAGGGCAATTTGATCCAAGCTACAACAACTGGTCTCCATTCACCTGGAGTAGCAGAGGAAGAAAGAGAGACAGGAATTGGAAGAAGAAATGGAATGTGTGTCTGGTTGCCTCCATTAACAACTGCATCCTATGCTGTGAGAAGAACTGGATGGTACCCAGTTCTTCCTCATTACTACCCATTTCTACCATTACTGATCAAAGATTCTATAGAAAAATCCTGATTAATTGGGGGGGAGGTGTGCAGAACAGAATTTCAAATTATCAGTGGAACCCAGACTTCTGGGAGCCATTGGGGCTGGATGAACCCCCAAAACTATTGCCCTGAGATAATCTTTAAACCTTAAACTTCAAACCAAAACTAACCCCTGAAGTCTACTTTGAACCAAACAACAGTTTAGCTTAACTAGTAAAGTATGTCTGCTTTAAGCATTGTGCTTTCAAAGAATTATCTATGTGGGATCAAATTGACAACAGTATCTCGAAAGGTTAGATGAGAAGCTTAGGGGGCACAGAGTTTCTGTTAATGGTGGTAGAATAATTTGGAAAAGGATAGCGAGAATGGTTACATAACTTGAAGATTGAAATCAATGTTACTGAATTTTACATGTAGAAATTGTTAAAACGGTGTATCTTTTGCTTTGTGTATTGGGTTAAGTTTAGTGCTCTGGCAGGGAGCAGAGGGAGTGGTACTCTGACAGACCTCTGTAGGGACATAGTGTGCTTCTGATCTTGGAGAAAGTCAGGGAGAATGGGTTCTTCCCCCAACTCCTGGCTCCTATCAAGACCAGGCCTCCAGCAATGTCGGCAAGGTCAGTCTTGGGCTTATCTTTTTTAGAATAGCGGTGTACCAGCAGGATAAAGTCGTGGTGGTGGGGTAGATAATCAGGATCAACCAAAGGCCATTATTCCTTCCTCCCCTCCTCTAAACTCAGAAAGTCTAAGATTTGCCTTCAGTTTTCACAGGACTGCTGCGATTTTAAAGATCCCCTCATCTCTCCAAAATCTCCACACTTGCTTGTAGAAACCTGAAATCCCATTAAAAAGTCTAAGCTCATTATGGAATGAAAGGCTTAAACCATAAATGCCTACAGGCCAGGGAAGACATTGGTGGGGGGAGGGTGAATTTCTCAATCGATCCCAGATTCTGAAGAATGACATCAGTTCCTTTCCTGTTTGGATGAGGGAAAGTTGACTATCCAGAAAAATGGCAGAGCCTTAATCAGCAGCTTTCAAATAATGGAGCTTCACTGCCAAGGGTTTTGTTGACAGAGTATCCCTGGGAATATAAAGAGAAACTATCACAACCTCCATAGCATACAGAGCACTCCTAAAAGGCAAGATCTTGAGTCCTGATGAGGTTTTTGTCAGCACATACAAGACTCATGCTGTTTAAAATGTAATGTATGATCTGGAGCAGGGCCCTGAAATCTCTCAAAGCCTTGGCTGAGGACTGTGAGCCTGACATACATTTCTGCTTTTGGTGATGGGAGGCTTAGTAGACAAATCAAGGCCATAAGAGTCTAGTATGCAGCAGGGCAAGGAGGGAGCAGGAGACCAGAGGCTGAGAGACTGGAAGAAAGCCAAAGCAGTTAGTTCTTCCTTAGCTTGAAGCACTGACACCAGCTTATGCCAAAAAGAAAGATTAGGTAGGAACCCATTACAACTGTGCCTACCTTTCAGTCACACCTTTTGGGTTTGCTCTCTCTCTGAAAAATTGCATTTGATAGTTGTACCTCTGAGATAGGACTCCAGTTCAGCAACATTATTTCTTGTATGGGGGTTCATGTGCATTTTTGCTTCTGCTGTTTTTTTTTTTTTTTTAAATTGTACTTTAGATGAAGGTTTACAGAACAAATAGTTTCTCATTAAACAGTTAGTACACATATCGTTTTATGACATTGGTTAACAACCCCACGACATGTCAACACTCTCCCTTCTCGACCTTGGGTTCCCTATTACCAGCTTTCCTGTCCCCTCCTGCTTGTGCTGTTTTAATATAAGTAGGTGGGTGTTTCCTGTACTTACGGGATATTGTACCCACCCTTGAACTTCTTAGCTGAGTTGGTGAGATGTTCTTTATGCATCAACTCCTGCCTAAATAGGTCCTGCCCATTTATAGCAGAAACCTGACCATATTACTCTCCTGCTCAGAACGTTTCAACAGCTCCCCATTGCCCCAGAGAGAAAACTCAAGGAGCTTAATATATCCTGTCGGTCTTTCTTGTTATGGCTCCTGCTTGCCTCTCCAAACCACAGCCATCCAGGTAACTCTATAGGCTAGACACACCATGCCATGGCCATCTCACCAATACACTATGAATGTTCACCCTCCATGACTTTGTTGATATTGGTCTCTTTATCAGGAGTGCCTTTCTCCAATTTTGTGCACAAGAACTCTAAATATTTCTTCAAGACCCCACTGCAAGAAGAACATGTTCTCTGCAGAGCTTTTACTAACATCATCACCTCCAAGAGAGTCCACACACCTATGTCCGATGTTCCAATAGCACTTTGACCACACTTCCATTAAAGCTGTCATCTGGTATTGCAATTGTTTATTTGCATGTCTATCTCTCCCACTAGACTAACCTTTGTTAGGACAGGGACCATACCTGGCTTAAGCATTAGCACCTCCTTGAAAAATAGTCTAGTTTGGAGTAGTGCTCAGTGAATGTCTGTTGGATGAATAGACATGGAGAATTGTGGCTGACAGGGGAAAGAAAGGAACCTATTGTAATCCCCAATAAATAAAAGGAGCCTATTGTTCCTTGTTTATTTTCTGTCTCTGCCATCGTAAACTCCAGGAGAGCAGGCACCATGTCTCTCTTATTCATTTACTGTATCCCCAGAATTTAGCACACTGCCGGGAACACAGTAGGTGCTCTGAATGACTTAATTCATGAATAACCTAAAGCAGGGTTTCTCAGCCTCAGCACTATCAACATAAAGGAGAAGGCAAAGGGAGGTGAGAAAATGAGCTTGAAATCATGCAAGTTTCCCGGGAGCTAGGCATGCCAGTTTCCATTCTCTCTCCCCTCTTCCCAGACAGCTGTAACCCTCATTGACCAGAACAGCATTTCTTCAGTTAACCATCCAACTCACCCCACACTGTGCTTGCCTGGCTATAAAGACAATCCTGTGTTGGCTGTGAATATTAGTTTTCATTCCGGGAAGCTGCCTACCATGCATTCAGTTCTCCATGGGACATCTGATTAGCATTGTGTTTGGTGGGCACCCACTACATTCATTATGATATGACCTGTTGGAGGCAGTAACTGTTCGGTGGGTGGAAAAACAGTGAATCATCACTTGGGTTGTTTTCCATTAGTTTACTAAGCCCCTGATTCCTGTGGCTTTAATTCAGGCCTTCCTGTGTTTCTCATTCCTGAGCCTCACATTCTTGGGACTCTCAGGAAATGAAAGGCATGACAAGAACCACTTTTGCTCATGATCTTCACTCTACTTTTAATGCCCTTCCCCTTCAAATCTGATATGTGGTAAATGAATGAATGATGGTCCAAGAGTCAGGTAACCAAAGATTAATCAAGCTGGAAAAAGACCTTAGTAATTACCTGGTCCATGCCCCTTATGGTCAGGGAAGAAAAATAAAATTCAGAGAAGAGATATGATGTGCCCAAGATGATAGCCAGGGAGTGGCAGAGCTGAAACTAGAGCCCAGAGCCCCTGATTCCTGTCTAGACTCAATCATCTCATAGTATATATAGAAAAAGGAGTACGGGTACCCCAGCAGGAAATTGGTGAGACTTACCTGCTGAGAACAGGCTACTCCTAGCTGTAGAACAAACAAGCGGGGATTTTGATGTCTAGCACAGTCGTTTGTACATGGCAGGTAGTGGATAAATGTTTGTTGAATAAATAGATGAATGAGATAATATGTGGTGTGGTAGTAGGGACACTGTTGAAAGTGCTGTTGGCGCCCTTGCTTAATTCACCTCTACAACTCAGACAGCCCACTTCCTGGAGGCAACCTGGTCTAAGGCAGTGTCACATTGGGTTCAACCATCTTATCAGGAAATGGGATCTGGAATTAATCTACAACCAGAAGTCTGGTAGTATATGGGGTGCTTGGGGTGAACTGCATCCATACCCTGCCCGTTTGCACAATTTATGAAACTAGTCTTGTGCATTAATTTATGTTTAAATTGCAGTTGTCCTTTGGGGATGTATTCCAGTCTGAACCACAGGCCACTTGGCTGGGACCCTGATTAACATTTATTTTCTTGGTACTCCTTCCCATGATGGGCAGACCCTATCTTCCATGGTTGCAATGACTGCCTTGGATAGTGCTCTAGCATAGATTGATATCTGTGAACTATGACCACATCCTTGAGATTCCTGCTGTTCTTCTTCACCCATCAGCTCCCTCATCCCCCATTTGGGTACTGATGCTGCCTGTAGATCAGGCTTGATCCAACCTTCTCCCCTGGAACAAGGGTATATGGACCACTGGTTGCCCACACATACATACCTTGGGGACAAACCTTAAGTCTGAGTTAGTTCTCCCAGCCAGCATTTTGCTTGGTGTTAGCTTCCTTTCGTTCCCCTACATGACCGTGCCACTAAAACATCAACATGCATTACAGACAGGCCTACTTATCCATGTTACAATATCTTGCCTCTAGAACACAGCAACAAATACGAACAAGATCAAGTCTTCGGGTGAATCATTGGATTTTCAGAATATTAACTTTGAAATAATGATATTAAAAGGGAGAGAAGCTATACCATTAAGTCAGTATTACCCAAAGGTTCCCAAAATAGATGAGCTTCCCCACAGTTAGTAATTGTCCAGGGCCCTGGAAGCAGGGAACCTCCAGAGACATGAAGGTTTTGGTAGATCAGCAAGCTAGAAAGAAGTGACAAGCGTTGAACAGGACGACCTGTGTAGGAAGGCATCCAATGTGGGAAGCCATAGGCAGCTACTGAAACAACATAGAAAAGAAAGTTCCTTGAGTTAGAGGCACAAAGAGGTCAAATTTTATGAGCAACCTTGGAACATTAATTTTGCTTCCTCACAATGTAGCAGAAGGTTAACCCTATCTCCGGTAAAAGGAGAAGTCTTCACTTGGTTATGATCAGGTTACAGAGCGTGAGTCTGAGGCACGATTTCCCTGTGGTTCTCTATGAGTGTCTATGTCTATGGCTCTGTCTGTATGTCTTTCTCTCCCTCTGCACTAGCATGCTTTCTAACTCCCTTCAGCTATCCTCCAGCACCCATATTTATCAGGTTTACGATATTGCCCAGAAAACCTCAAAGGCTAGTGGTGTAGCCATTCTGTACTTGGGGGCCTTTCTGTCCACTTTGCAGCATACATGCTTTTAAAGGAAGTGAGGCCCATAACAAAAGCATATTAATAAAGAACACACAGAGGACCTATACTAATTCAGGGAGTCAGCAGATTTATTGCATTGCTCTTGATAGATAGCTTCATTAAGCTTTCATAAAGGATCTGCATTAATAAAGTTACTCACTACCTTCTCCAAAGAGGAAACAGTGGTCATGGTGGCACAGGCTGGGATAATATACACTCGCTTAATGAAACATACCGGGCTAAGTCCCATTTGTAAAGACGACAAGGAATAATGAGCTAGATGACCTGTTCTGAAAACAGCACAGAGTCAGAGAACAAGCAGACAGGCCCTTGGCCCCCTTCCCAATGGCTGATGTTCAGTTCTGTTCCTCCTGAGTCTGGAAGTGTTCGTTGCCTGGTTGCCTCATCTCTAAAACATTATCTTTGTCTTGAACCAGATGGCCCAAGACTAAATTAGATGTGAGTGACATTTTGACTCACTAGTTCCAGTCACTCAGTAGCCTCATGTTTCAGATGCTTAAAACCCCACACCACGATGCCCCATCTAGATTTGTTCAGTAACCTAAGGTATAGAGTCTAGACTTTTCCCTCAGACTTTTTCTTCTGGTTCAGCTAAGGATCTTCTTATAAGAATGATGTTATCAAATTTTTCAGGTGGCAGAGCACCTGAAAACCACAGCTTTCTTTATGAAATACTGATGCATTAAATATGAATGGAAGATTTTGCAGGAAATATAATGAAAAGGTTACCATACAATTCCAGCATTCTCTCAACATACTGCCTATATATGGTTAAGCTTCACATCACAAGATTGTTTCAAGGCAATCCTGTAAAAGAGGAGGCAATAATCTGGAGTAATGAAAATTGCCCAGAAGAGAAAGACCCTCATAAGACAATATCCCTTCCTCTGCTCCTCACTGTACTTGAGCCCCAGCTAAGATATCCTATCTTTCCTTGATGTGGGCAAAAGCAGAGAGGCTGAGATCCTGAATAACCATTCTCTAGTACATAACAACTTAGGACTAGATCAAGTCGTTACCTTTTTGAGATACAATTACAGAAGCCAAACTAGGGGCTGACCAAGAGGTAAAAAAGCAAAAGAGCATAGACAGCATAGTAGGGCATACTCTGTGACATAGGAACAGATTATGGCAGAATCAGAATGCCTTGAAAAATTAGACCCGAAATTCCACGCTGTGCAAGGGCTAGAGTCAAAGTCTGTGGGTAATATCAGTGTCAAAACCAATGGGAATAAAAAGGACAAGGACCAAGAGCTAAAATAGGGGAGGCAAGAAAGTAAGTGGCTATGAGGAAAAGCTACCTGTTCACTTGTGTGTGTGTATGTATTCATTTTATAAAGAACAGAAGAATGGAGGTGGAGGTAAAATGATATTTACAAAAAGGCCAAGTAATGACTAACATCCACAGTCCAAAAGACCAACTAAATAGCAATTGGCATAGCAATATTTCATAAAAGTATGGTGACTTATATAGGAACCCTGGTGGTGCAGTGGTTAAACTGCTCAGCTGCTAATCGTAAGGCCAGCAGTACTGACCCACCAGCCGCTCCATGGGACACAGATGCAGCAGTTTGCTTCCATAAAGATTGAAAGCCTTGGAAACCCTATGGGGCAGTTCTACTCTGTCTTATAGGGTTGCTATGAGTTGGCATCAACTCAACGGCAATGGGTTTTTTGGTTGATGGTGACTTACAGCTGTATAGCCTTGGAAAAGTTATTTAACCTCTCAGTTTCCTTCTCTGCAAAATGGAGGTAGTAATACTATCTAGTTACTACGGTGGTCACCAGGATTAAATATGTATATAAAGTACTTAGAACAGTGTCTAGTATATCACAGATGATCAATATATGTTGTTCTTAGGTGTCATCAAGTCACTTCCGACCAATAGCAACCCTATGTACACAGAACGAAACGCTGCCTGGTCCTATATCATCCTCACAATTGTGCTATGCTTGAGCCAATTGTTATGGCCACTACATCAGTCTGTCTCCTTGTGGGTATTCCTCTTTTTCGCTAACTCTCTACTTTACCTAGCATGGTGTCCTTCTCCAGGGATTAGATCCTCCTGATAATATGTCCAAAGTACATGAGACAAAGTCTTACCACTCTCACTTCTAAGGAGCATTCTGGCTGTACTTCTTCCAAGACAGATTTGTTTGTTCTTCTGTCAGTCCATGGTATATTCAGTATTCTTCACCAACACCATAATTCAAAGACACCAATTCTTCTTAGGTCTTCCTTATTCATTGTTCAGCTTTCGCATGTATATGATGCGATAGGAAATACCATGGTTTGGGTCAGGTGCACCTTAGTCCTTAAAGTGACATCTTTGCTTTTAACACTATTAAAGAGGTCTTTTGCAGCAGATTCGCACAATGCAATACATTGTTTGATTGCTTGGCTGCTGGCTCCATGGGTGTTGATTGTAGATCCCAGTAAAATGAAATCCTTCACAACTTCAAACTTTTCTCCATTTTTCATGATGTTGCTCGTTGGCCCAGATGTAAGGATTTTTGTTTTCTTTATGTTGAGGTGTAATCCATACTGGAGGCTGTAATCATTGATCTTCATCAGTAAGTGCTTCAAGTCCTCTTCATTTTCAGCAAGCATGGTTGTGTCATCTGCATATTGCAGGTTGTTAATGAGTCTTCCTCCAATCCTGATGCTGCATTCTTCTTCATATAGTCCAGCTTCTCAGATTATTTGCTCAGCATACAGATTAAATAAGTGTGGTGAAAGGATACAACCATGACACACACCTTTCCTGACTTTAAACCACGCAGTATCCCCTTGTTCTGTTCCAATGACGCCTCTTGATCTATACACAGGTTCCTCAAGAGCACAATTAAGTGTTCTGGAATTCCTGTTCTTCGCAATGTTATCCATAATTTGTTTATGATCCACACAGCCTGTGTACAGTCAATAAAACACAGGTAAACATCTTTCTGGTATTCTCTACTTTCAACCAAGATCCATCTATGATAGGGAAATACCCATACACTCAATATATAGATGATCAGTATTATTCTTTTATAAACGGTGGGTCTACATTAGATGACGAATCTTGATTATAAGTCTCAGTACAAAAAAAAAGAAAAAATATGCCCAGCCTAGGACACTGTTAATAACGTATGTGAAAGTCACATGTATCTGTGAGGAGTCAAGTATTTTCATTTACCTGTGAATAATTATCAATTTAAGAAAGGAAGACAAACTTATTTTTTTAAACAATTAGCCACTACAATAGAAATATGGACAAAACCCTTTAAATGACATTGAAAATATTTCTTTCATGTGTGTATATCATTCACAGGGCTCTCTCTGTTTTTTTAGCATAACACCTCCCATACACACAGACACACACACACAAAAAAAAAGGTTCAAAATTCAATCTAATTGACTATTTGGAATCAGAAGGTGGACTTAAAAAAAAGTGGAAAAATAACAGTTACACTTACTTGACCAAATTTAGGGTCAGTTTGTTTGAACTAATTGACTCAAATTGTGTGCAGAGCCACAGCTTCAGCAAAGCCCAGAATCTGAAAGGAGGGCTGTTGAAAGTCCAAGTTAGAAAAAAGCTGAACTAACTCGGCCAACTCCGAAGTGCCAAGAGTGTTGTTCAGAAGCAGCAATACTAAGTGCCTGTTAAAAAATCAGAAATCAGACAGCGAACCATGCGGGGGACAAGGTTAAATACCATCAAAGAGAAGGACTGAAAGAAGGTCAATAATTGCCTGGACAGGAAAAGAAGATGAATAGAATTTTTTTTTTTCCTCCTGGCTCACGCTACCACAGACCTCTGCCAGACAGAAAGGTATTGATGGAATTTGAAGTGACCAGAAAAATGCAGAAGGTGTGCCCTCAGCTTCACAACTTGAACCATGAAATGTAAAAAGAACTGGGGAGGGGGGGGGGAGATCACCCTTAGCTCCCAAGTGTGAGCAGAGCTCATACACACAAGACATTTTTGATGTATGCTGGACTAGTACTTAATACGAGAGGTTCAGTGTATAAACTATTAGAACATAAGGAATAGGGGTTGAGTGAATTAAATGTCTTAGATAAACGATGGTTTAACCTAAAATCATCACTGCTGAAACTCATTCAAAAATGTATTTGCCACTTAGCTCTATGTTAAGTGATAAAAAATACACATGTACACGTACATACGCGTGTATGTGTGTGTATGACGATGCATTACTCCTTTACCATGTTGTTTTGGGAAGCTGTTAAATAAAGCTCGTTGCAGCTCTGCTGATAAAAGATTTTTTCACAGTTTCAGGGTCATCATTTTGAGCATCAGTGATCCCCATTCAGGAGACTTCGTGAATACAAGCAGAGTGTTTACAGAACCAGTACCTCACTGAGGGTTATTCTGCAACTTTCTCCTAAATGCTTCAGAATTTAAAAAATAATAATAATGCACACATACAAAAACAAACAACAGGAATTTCTGATGACAGTTTTGGTCATATACAATAGTCAATCCAACTCTACTATTCGTTTCTTCTTTTCCTAAAACTATAATTCTTGTCACTCTATGAACCAAAACAATTCGTATAGCAAACGTACATTGAGTGCCTACTTCCTTCTAGACACTGTAAAAACAAAGGGCTATCCCGGAAGTAAATCCATTCATCTACAGGCAACTGAGCTTCTACAAAGAGTTAAAGTCCATTCAATGCAGAAGAAACAGTCCCTTTAACAAATGTTGCTGGCAAAACTAGATATCAATACGCAAAAAAAATGAAACAGGATCCATACCTCACACTATGCACAAAAACTAACTCAAAATGGATCAAAGACCTAAATGTTAAAGCTAAAACTATAAAGTTCCTGGAAGATAACATAGGGTCAAAAATGTAGTTGTTAGGTGCTGTCCAGGCAGTTCTGACTTACACCTACCCTATGTACAACAGAATGAAACACTGCCCAGTCCTGCACCATCCTTACAATCCTTGTTATGTCGGAGCCCACTGTTGCAGCCACTGTATCAATCCACCCCGTTGTGGGTCTTCCTCTTTTTCACTGACCCTCTACATTACCAAGCATAATGCCCTTCTCCAGGGACTGGTTGGTCCCACCAGATAACATGTCCAAAGTACCTGAGACGAAGTATTGCCACTCTCGCTTCTAAGGAGCATTCTGGCTGTACTTCTTCCAAGACAGATTTGTTCGTTCTTCTGGCAGTCCATGGTATATTCAATATTTTTCGTATGCACCATAATTCAAAGGCATCAATCCTTCTTCGGTCTTCCTTATACATCGTCCAGCATTCCCAAGCATAAGAGGCGACTGAAAATACTATGGCTTTGGTCAGGCACACCTTAGTCCTCAAGGTGATGGTCTTTGCTTTTTAACACTTTAAAGAGGTCTTTTGCAGCAGATTTTCCTCATGCAGTATGTTATCTGATTTCTTGACTGGTGCATCCAGGGGCATTGATTGTGGACCCAAGTAAAATGAAATCCTTGACAGCTTCAATATTTTCTCTGTTTATCATTATGTTGCTTATTGTTCCAGTTGTGAGGATTTTTGTTTTCTTTATGTGAGGTGTAATCCACACTTAACGCTGTAATCATTGATCTTCATCAGTAAGTGCTTCAAGTTCTCTTCATTTTTAGCAAGCAAGGTAGTGTCATCTGCATACTGCAGGTTAATGAGTCTTCCTCATTCCAATCCTGATGTCACATTCTTCTTCCTATAGTCCACATTCTCCTGTTATCTGCTCAGCATACAGACTGAATAAGTATGGAGAAAGGATACACCCTTGACACACACCTTTCCTTACTTTAAACCATGAAGTATCCCCTTGTTCTGTTGCAACGATGGCCTGTTGGTCTGTGGACAGGTTCCGTATGAGCACAATTAAGTATTCTGGAATTCCCATTCTTTGCAATGTTATCCATAATTTGTTACGATCCACAGTCAAATGACTTTGCATAGTCAATACAACACAGGTAAACATCTTTCTGGTATTCTCTGCTTTCAGCCAAGATCCATCTGACATTAGCAATGATACCCTCGTTCCACATCCTCTTGTGAATCCAGCTTGAATTTCTGGCGGTTCCCTGTCGATGTACTGCTGCAACCATTTTTGAAATATCATTCGTGAAATTTTCCTTGCGTGTGATATTAATGATATTGTTCGATAATTTCCACATTCTGCTGGATCACCTTTCTTTGGAATGGGCACAAATATGGATCTCTTCCAGTTGGTTGCCCAGGTAGTTGTCTTCTAAATTTATTGGCACAGAAGAGTGAGCACTTCCCGTGCTGCGTCTGTTTGAAACATGTCAATCGATATTCTGTCAATTCACGGAGACTTGTTTTTCACCAATGCCTTCAGTGCAGCTTGGATTTCTTCCTCCAGTACCATCGGTTCCTGATCATATGCTACCTCCTGAAATGGATGAACGTCAACCAATTGTTTTCAGTACAGTGAGTTTGTGTATTCCTTCCACCTTCTTTTGATGCTTCCTGCAACATCCAGTATTTTAACCATAGACTCTCAAGGCTTGAATTTTTTCTTCAGTCCTTTCAGCTTGAGAAATGCCAAGTGTATTCTCCCTTTTGGTTTTCTAACTCCAGATCTTTGCACATTTCATTATAATACTTTACTTTGTCTTTTTGAGCTGCCCTTTGAAATCTTCTGTTCAACTCTTTTACTTCATCATTTCTTCCCTTTGCTTTAGCTACTCTATGTTCAAGAGCAACTTTCAGAGTCTCTTCTGACATTCATTTTGGTCTTTTCTTTTTTACCACCTTTTTAGTGACCTTTTGCTTTCTTCAAGTATGATGTCCTTGATGTCATCTCACAACTCGTCTGGTATTCAGTCATTAGTGTTCAATGCTATTCTTGAGATGGTCTCTAAAATAAGGTGGGATATACTCAAGGTCATACTTTGACTCTCATAGACTTGTTTTAATTTTCTTCAGCTTCAACTTGACCTTGCATATGAGCAATTGATGGTCTCGTCTGCAGTCCATCCCTGACCTTGTTCTGACTGATGACATTGAGCTTTTCTATCGTCTCTTTCCACAGATGTAGTTGATCTGATTCCTGTGTATTCCATTCGGTGAGGTCCACATGTATATTTGCCAGTTGATGTTGTTCAAAAAAGGTATTTGCAATGAATAAGTCGTTTGTCTTACAAAATTCTATCATTTGATCTCCAGCGTTGTTTCTATCAACAAGGCCATATTTTCCAACTACTGATCCTTCTTCGTTTCCAACTTTTACATTCCAATCACTAGTAACTATCACTGCATCTTGACTGCATATATTACCAATTAATTTCAGACTGCAAAAGTTGGTAAAAATCTTCAATCTTTGATATTAGTGGTTGGTACATGAATTTGAGTAATAGTCATATTAACTGGTCTGCCTTGTAGGCGTATGGATATTATCTTATCACTGACAGCATTGTACTTAAGGATAAGATCAAGACTAGGGGATCTAATTTTTGGCATAAATAGCCTATCAAACAAAACTAAAAATGAATGAACAACTGAACATAAATTAGATAACTAGGACCAACTAAAAATTAAATACTTATGCTCATCAAAAGACTTTACACAGAAAGTATAAAGAGAACCAACGGACTGGGAAAAAATCTTTGTAACGATATGTCTGTTAAGAATCTAATCTCTAAAATATATAGAAAACTTCAAAAACTCAACAACAAAAAGGCAAACAATCCAATCAAAAAATGGGCAAAGGACATGTACAGAAACTTTACCAAAGACGATGGTCAGGCGTCCAACAAATACATGAAAAGATGCTTGTGATTATTAGCCATTAGACAGATACAAACCAAAACTACAATGAGATACCATGTCACCCCTGCAAAAATGGCACTGATCAAAAAAAAATAGAAACAACAAATGCTGGTGAGGTTGTGCGGGGATTGAAACACTTTTACATTGCTGGTGGGATTGTAAAATGGTACAACCACTACGGAAAACAGTATGGAGCTTCCTCAAAAAGCTAGAAATAGAAATACTTTATGATCCAACAACTCCACTCCTCGTATACATCCTAGACATATAAGAGCATTGACATAAACAGACATATGCACACCTATGTTCATTGCTACATTATTCACAGTAGCAAAATATGGAAACAACCTACATGTCCATCAATGAATAAATGGATAACAAAAAACACAAAATAATAAAAGTTGGAGAGGTTGTGGAGAGACTGGAACACTTCTACACTGCTAGTGGGAATGTAAAATTGTACAACCACTTTGGAAATCGATTTGGCACTTCCTTAAAAAGCTAGAAATAGAAGCACCATATGATCCAGCAATCCCAGTCCTTGGAATATATTCTAGAGAAATAAGAGCCATCACACGAATAGACACATGCACACCCATGTTCACTGCAGCACTGTTCACAATAGCAAAAAGATGGAAACAACCTAGGTGCCCATCAACGGACGAATGAATAAACAAATTATGGTATATCCACACAATGGAATACTATGCAATGTTAAAGAACAACGATGGAGCCGTGGAACATCTTATAAGATGGAGGAAGCTGGAGGTCATTATGCTGAGTGAATTTAGTCAGTCACAGAAGGACAAATATTGTATAAGACCACTATTATAAGAACTCAAGAAAAGGTTTAAACACAGAAGAAAACATTCTTTGATGGCTGCGAGGGTGGGGAGGGAAGGAGAGGGTTATTCACTAACTAGATAGTAGATAAGAATTATCTTAAGTGAAGGGAAGGACAGCACACACTAGCTGGGAGGTCAGTACAACTGGACTAAACCAAAGCTAAGAAGTTTCCTCAATACAACCAAACACTTCGAGGGACAGAGTAGCAGGGGCGGTCTGGGGATCATGCTTTCAGGGGACATCTAGGTCAATTGGCATAACAAAGTTGATTAAGAAAATCTTCTGCATCCTACTTTGGTGAGTGGCATCTGGGGTCTTAAAAGCTAGTGGGCGGCCATCTAAGATGAATCAATTGGTCGCAACCCACCTGGAGTAAAGGAGAATGAAGAACACCAAAGACACAAGGAAAGTATTAGCCCCAGAGACAGAAAAGGCCACAAAAACAAGAGACTGCATCATCCTGAGACCAGAAGAACTAGATGGTGCCGTGCTACCACCAAATACCGCCCTGACAGGGAACACAACAGAGAGTCCCTGATGAAGCAGGAGAAAAGTGGGGTGCAGAACTCAAATTCTAGTAAAAAGACCAGACTTAATGGTCTGAGACTAGAGGAACCCCGGAAAGCATGGCCCCCCAGACTGTCAACCCAGAACTAAAACAATTCCCCAGGCCAACTCTTCAGACAAAGATTAGACTGGATTATAAGACATAAAATGATACTCGTGAAGAGTGTGCTTCTTAGCTCAAGGAGATACATGAGACTAAATGGGAAGCTCCTGTCCGGAGGTGAGATGAGAAGGCAGAGAGGGGTCAGGAGCTGGTTGAATGGACACAGATAATCAGGGGTGGAAAGGAGGAGTGTGCTGTCACAGTATAGGGAGAGCAATTAGGGTCATGTAACAATACATGTATAAATTTTTGTATGAGCGACCAACTTGAGTTGCAAACTTTCACTTAAAGCACAACAATAAAAAAAAAGGAGGGGGAATAAATGGATTAACAAACTGTGGTATGGAATACTACACAACTATAAAGAATAATGAGGAGATTGAAAAACATCTTTTAACATGGAGGAATCTGGAGGACATAATGCTGAGTAAAATAAGTCGATGACAAAAAGACAAATATTCTATGGTCCCATCATTATAAAAAATCAAGGACAGACATACACACAGAAAGCAAAGTTCTTTGATGGTTACCAGGGATGAGAGGGAGAGGGAGGGGAAACCACTTTCTGAATAGTAGACACTTGATACTTTTGGTGATGGGAAAGACAAGACCAAATATGGGTGAAGTCAGCACAACTTGACCAAGGTAAATAAAAACACTAAGAAGTACACAAGAAAAAGTGACAATTTTGGTAAATGCTATAATGTATACAATTTTGCAACAACAGTAAGAACAACCAAAAAATAGATATGTGGTTATGTGGGTAGATATGGATGCATATATGTCTACAGAAACGGATATGTGAATAAATGCATGTGCGTGTATAGGTGTATCTGCAGGCATATGTATATATACAAGTTTGTGTGTGCCGCATATATACCTACATAAATAATAAACCACATAGAGGGCACAGTTACGGAGGCTTTCTAGACATATCCAAACAACTAGCAGCATTGATTTACTGGGTTAGAAAGCTTGGGACCATAGTCTCGGAGGACAACTTAGTCAACTGGCATAGCATAGTTCACAAAGATAATGTTCTACATCCTTGATTGGCGAGTAGCGTCTGGGATCTTAAAAGCTTACTAGTGGCTATCTAAGATTCAACTATTGGTCTCTACGCGTATGGAGCAAAAGAGAAATGAAGGAAATCATAGGTTCAAAGAAGAAACTACTCCACAGGACTAATAACCCACACGAACCACAACCTCCTCTAACCTGAGACCAGAAGAACTACCTACCACTACAGACCCTTCTGACTAGGGACACAATAGAAGGTCCCAGATACAATGGGAGAAAAATGTAGAACAAAACTCAAATTCCTAAAAAAAGGCCAGATCTACTGGACCAATAGAGACTAGAATAACGCGAGAGTATCATCCTAAACTAACATTTGAACTTGGATTTGAAACTATTTCTGCAGGTTAATTTTCAGCCAAATAATAGATTGGCTTATAAAATAAACAATAACACCCGTGAGTAATATGTTCCCTTAAACAATTAACTATATAAAACCAAACAGTCAACATTTACCCAAAAGCAAAGATGAGACGGCAAGGAAGGGTAGAGAAATTAGATCAACAGAAACAGAGAAAAAAGAATGAAAATAATGAGAAAGTCGACACATTGTAAAAAATTGTGAACAATGGCATGGAACAATCTTTATAAAAATTGCTAAATGGTAACCTGATCTGTTATGTAAACTTTCACCTAAAATACAATAAAATAATTTTCTGGGAAAAAAAAAAGGGGCTAATGGGTTATACTTATTGGGGGCTTACTATGTGTTGGGACCCCTGGTGGCATAGTGGTTAAGTGCTATGGCTGCTAACCAAAAGGTTAGCAGTTCAAATCTACCAGTCACTCCTTGGAAACGCTATGGGACAGTTCTACTCTGACTGATAAGGTTGCCATGAGTCGGAATCAACTTGATGGCAATGGGTTTTTTTGGTTACCATGTGTTGAGCACTGTTTTAAATGCTTCATACACATTAACTCATTTAATCTTCCCAATAGCTCTATGACAGGGATACAATTAGTATCCCCATTTTACAGGAGGAGAAACTGATACACAAAGTAGTTGAATAAATTATCCAAGTTAACCCAGTCTAAGTGGTGGAACAGGGATTTGAATATAGCCTGATTCCAAAGCCCATGCTTTTAAAAGTTATTTGATACTGCCTCTTATCAGGAGAATTTACTCTGATTCAGAGAAGAGAGGGAGCCATTTGGTCTAGAAGTTCAGACAAGGTGATCTAGGAACATGTAAAAGGTAGCTGAGTAGCACTCAGGGCAGCACCTGTGGCTGGATGGCTTTCACAGTGCATAAAACCTCTCCTAGTAAGCTCAGCTCAGCCTTTGTTTCAACGCTGCCTTCTATTGACCCACCTTTGAGCATTCTTTCCCATCTTTCAGCATTCTCCCAGGCCACCTCAAATATCTAAACTTTAGATTCTAAAGTAATCTTCCTTCTTTTGTTGCCATACATTTTACTTCTTTTATATTGGAATCAACACTCAGTCATTTTATCGATGCCAAAACCAGGAAAAAAATGGATCCAGATGCTCATAAAATGATACCTCAAATAATCTTCAGTATTCTCATAGGAACCTGAAGGTATTTGCAAAGATTAAGGAAGCTTAGAATTTGTTTACAAGGTTTTATTTGTAATACACTGTATATTCCCTGCCACGAAAGCAGAAAATAGTTGACATTACTACTTGCCTTTTCCTGGTCTACCAAGACAAAGCTTTCAATTACCATACCACTTCACAACATGCTGTTTTTACAAGCATGTCACAATTATTCAATCCCTTCGGGATAAATTAGGATTGGGATCTTGAGCTCCTTTCTATGAATTCTTGTAAATCTCAGCTTCCCCATGACCACACATTATCCAGTACTTACTATGTTGCTCTTTCTTTGTGTAAGGATATTTCATAAAAGTCAGGGTTTTCTGGCAGCCACGAATAGCTACCACCAATGATATGGGAACAATTTTATAGAAACCACACAGCTAATTAACAGGATGCTCATAAAACAGGAGAGCCAAAAAATATTGAAATAGAGCATTGGCTGCTAAACTAAGAACCATGGGGTGGGGGTGGGGGAAGGAAGAGATTCTTACATAGTACCTGTTCCTCTCACTGCATTATCTCAGTGTTTCTCAGTTCTATTTTCGAAATTACTTTTTAAATTGTTTTAAAATCTATTTGGCCATAAAATGAGGCTGCCACTCTTCTCTTCTGGCCTTCTTCTGAGAGAAAGATTCTTTAACCTAAACTTCTGGTGGCTAAACTTCAGATGATCTGTAAAGCCCAGAAATTGTGAGCAAAATTCTGTGTGGCGATGTGACCCAAGCCATGGTATTTTCAATCGCCTCATATGCATGCAAAAGTTGGACAATGAATAAGGAAGACTGAATCCACCCAGAGGCTCCACAGAAGAGACAGCCTGGCCAACTCTTCCATAAAGATTACAGCCAAAAAACCCCTACGGAGCAATTTTACTCTGTAACACGTGTTGTTGTTGCTATTACCCGCCACTGAGTTGACCTCAACTCACGGCAGCCCACTCAATGGCAGCTAACACCACCACCACCTGTGGGTAGAAGATGCAACCCCAAACCAATGCTCTGAATGGGTTGTGAAGCCTAGTTAGAGAACATCGCCTAGATGATATTTGAGAGCACAGCCAAGTCAGCAATCCAAATATCTCCTGTTGACATCATTACTACTTGCAAGTTTTATTATAATAAATTTCATTACAATGAAATTTCACTTCTGGTATTTCAGTCATGATGGCCAAGACTAGGGAGACCCCTCAGTCAGCCATCAAAATTGTATTTAAAATATCACAGAAAAATTAAACTCCTGGAATGAACACTGGGTCCAATAGGCAGTGTTCTCTTTGGTTGGAGACTTCTTTGTTTCTTGGTTTTCCACATGCTTTGGGGCTCTATCCTAGAACCCACTAAAGGACACTGAGAGAAAAGGTCAACTGAAGATATTTGCAAAGATTAAGGAAGCTCACAATTTGTTTACGGGGCATTATTTGTACCACACTGTATATTCACTGCCACGAAAGCAGAAAATAGTTGAATTAATCCTCACAAAGCAAATTAGGGCAATATTGTGCTGGGTCACGTTTGTGGATTATCAGATTTCCATCCATCAATCTTGAGTTATTGCTCTGCAAATACTCAAAACTAATTTGATACCCTACATAAAGTTGGAATAAAGCCAGTTACTAACATTCCCTCTCCTTTGTCAGGATTTCATTATTCTTAACAACAACAACAAAAAAAAAAAAAAAAAAAAAAAAAAACAAGGAAGAAAGAAATTCAAACAGTGACATGACATAATGCTTATAACTGTGCACTGGTGAATGACTACAGGTTTCTTTTTAGGTGCACTCATTCCTGGTTAATTCATGTGTAAAGAAGGGTGAGGGCAAAATACCACAGCTTAGTTAGTTGGCTAGGGGAGGACTGAATTCAGTTTTCCTCGGAACACAACATGGTTGCCATCAATTTTATCTCAGAAGGAGGGTACACCATCAGTTTACTCATTGATTGCAGCCACTATTTCTGAAGGAGAATCAAACCCATTGTAGCTGGTTACAATACAAACTCAGATTATAGAACTGCTTTCAGGTGAAACTGACCGGGCAGTCAGCAACCAATATGGAGCACCCACCGCGTGCAGAGCCCTACATTAGGTCAAAAGAACAATACAGACAGGCCCACTTGTGAGGGTATGGGCAATGACATTGACAATGGACTCAAAGTTGCATGGATGAAAGCATCTGCTTTCCCTTCTCATCTAAGGGTAGAGCTTGTCATTGTATCGCTTCACCTCCATCCTCCCCTGAGCTTCCCAAGCTTGCTTGTTTGAACATCATCACTTCTCCCACATTGGAAATAAGCAGTACTCTAATAAGATGGGTGTTATTTTCCCAC
Organism: Trichechus manatus latirostris; assembly: GCF_000243295.1. Taxonomy (NCBI): domain Eukaryota; kingdom Metazoa; phylum Chordata; class Mammalia; order Sirenia; family Trichechidae; genus Trichechus; species Trichechus manatus. The sequence continues at coordinate 8,494,619 of NW_004444002.1, forward strand.
CTGCAGGCAGATAAATAAAGTGCCTACCATCTGGGCTTTGAGGGGAGTATGGGCCCAGAGAAATGGAAAGGGACTGGAAAGACAGCTCATCTATTTGCGTGAAGCAACGGGGTGAAGGCTCATTGGGATTCCCCTGCCTTCTCACTTTTCTCCCCACTTCTCATGTAATTCCCCCCTCTTGGCCTCCCAGAATCACCATCATCAATGCTGCCTGTGACTTGGAGAGTGTAAATGCTTTCCAATCATGTCATGGGGTGATCTCCACCCCTTGCCCATTAGACACAGCTTGGGCAGGGATAAGGAGGAGGGTGGTTATTTCTAACATCCTCATTCTCCATTTCAGCCATTTCAGAAAATGCCTAGGAAACAGGCCAGGATTTGCATAGTTCTCTGAAGGTTGTTTAAGTCAGGCTAGACTGAAGAGGAAAACAGTGGGGGGATCTAAGTCTACCTAAAATTATTCAACTAAACATGCAATTGTTTTCTGTTTTATGGTAGGTGTTTCTCAGGTTTATGGAGTCCTGGTGGCACAGTAGTTAAGAGCTCAGGCTGCTAACCAAAAGGTCGGCAGTTTGAATCCACCAGCCGCTCCTTGGAAACCCTATGGGGCAGTTCTACTCTGTCCTATAGGGTCTTTACGAGTCGGAATCGACAGGTCAGCAACGGGTGCAAGCATGATATGAACAGAGAGTTTTCCTATGAAATCTGAAGCATATTAGGAAGAAAGAGAGTGCTCAGTTAAAGGTATAAAATAGAAATATTAACCTGCCTGGGGACCAGATTCTCAGCCACTGCTAACATGCTGAGAAGTGTTAGTGTTGAATTTCTGATTTCATTTTTTCATATGCAAAAAGAGATGGTCTTTCCCCATTCTTTCACAAGAATGCTGTGACTATATGGCTAATTTCATTATATGCATTGTCATTATTACAAATATTGCCCTTCAACAACAATAAAAGGAGGAGGTGACAATCCCCTTCTTTAAAGCATCTTTCATTCATTCAGCAAACATTTATTGAGTGCCTACTACGTACCAGGCACTTTACATGGAAATACAACATCTGAGTTCACAACCTTAAGGAGCTTGCTCTCTCTCAGGAGCGAAGACACGAAGAAAAAGGTACAAACCAGGATGAGATACATCTCCTGAGAGTGGTAGAAAGTGGTTTAGAAATGCAGAGGGGAGTTATATATTCTCTGTCTAGGGTAACAATAATGAAAACAGCTATCTTTTATGGAGTACTTACTATATGCCAGGACAGTTCTTTACATGCATTACAGCTCATTTCCTCCCCATAGGAATAATAGTACCTACTTCATAGAGTTGTTGCTATTTTCCAGGTTGGGAAACCGAAGCTCAGAGAGGTTAGTTAACTTGACCAAGGTCACAGAGCATATGAGATACCTCATCCTGGAGTAGTAGGGCTACAATTAGAGCCTGGGGTATATAACTCCAAAGCTCATATATGAACAGATGCCATTTGAGCTGCACCCTAAAGAATGAGAAGGATATTGCTAAGTAGGGATATGGTAGAGTACTTCTATACGAAAGGAAAACACTGAATAAAGCCACAAAGATAGGAAACACCAAGATGTATTCTGAAAAAGTTGGAAAGAAGATTTGGACTAAAGCACATAGGGGATCGATTGGACAGATTACGGCTGGGCAAGATTGTACAAGGCCTTGGATGTCTGTCTAAGGAGATGTAACCCCATTCAGTGAGCAACTGGGAGCCACCGAAGGTTCTAAGCAGGGGGATGAAGTGATCAACAGCAACGGTTTAGGTAGATTCATCTGGAGAAGTGACAGGATGGATTGGGGTGACAGAGGCTGGAGGCAGAAGCATCAGTTAGTAGACCATAAGGTAAGGCATATGTAGAGCCAATGAGCCTACAAGGTAGTGATGACTGAGGGCAGGAGATAGACATAAAAGACACTGTGAATTAAGTCAATAGACTTGGTGACAAGGAAGGGAGAGAAACGTGGAATCAAAATGCACCTGAAAAACTGCTGCTGGATGCAGCAGTAAGAGGGGGCATTAGTGGTTCAGTGGTAGAATCCTCACCTTCCACTCGGGAAACCAGGGTTCAATTCCAGCCATTGCACCTCATGCGCAGTCACCGCCCATCTGTCAGTGGCGGCTTGTGTGTTGCTATGATGCTGAACAGGTTTCAGCAGAGCTTCTAGACTAAGACAGACTAAGAAGAAAGGCCGGGCCATCTACTTCCGAAAATCAGCCAGCGCAAACCCTATAGATCACAATGGTCGTGCTGCAACCATTCACGGGAATGGCTCAGGACCAGGCAGTGTTTCATTTTGTTGTACATTGGGTTGCACAGCTGAACAGGGGTCAGTGGCAACTCCCCAACAACTAACAACAACAGCAATAAGAAAACCAAGAAGAAGAGCTGGTTTGGGGTAGAAGATGATGCACTTGTTTTCAGATAGGTTGCATTTTAGCTATCAGGCTCCACTAAGAAATTCAAAACAGCAAATGTGTTTTTACTGGCCCTTAGACTTGACTGTTGCAGAATTTTCACATACGAGGTTAGATGTTACAGCCCAATCTCCTTCAGAGATTTCTGAACAATATATTCATATTTCAGGAAATAATACCTAAGTGGGAAATGAATCATCTTTGGGCAAATCCACATTAATCAGTTCACTGTTTAGTCATTTCAAACAATGCCCCTAACAGAGAATCCAAAAGAGGGATGCCTGCCTCAGAGAAACATTCCCTTTCATAAGCCTGGTAAAAATGAGTCATTACTTATTTCCAGCTTGGTCTCTGTCAGGACACAATGGAATACTGACTGGTTATCTTTGTGGCAGTACCTTTCTGATGGGAGTTTTATGGTTTCCTTGGCACTGTGGCTGGTACTGAACGTTCTTTAATCTTATCTAAAACACCAAATAAAAACAAACACCCCAAAGAGCATTTGTATAGCACATTATAGTCCACAAAGAACATTCATATATATATTATCCCATTTGATTTTCACAGCAACCCTACTGATGCAGATATTATCCTTATTTTATCAATATAGATTCAAGCTCAGAAAGTTTTATGATTTCCCCAAGGTCACAATATTTAGTAAATGATAGAGCAGAGACGTGAACCCAAATCTTCTGATCTGTTCTCCTTTCTATGCCACAAATCATCCTTCTTGGGCAACCAAATGTAATTACTTTTTATCAAAAGACTGACTTCACCACCCTCACCCCCCGAAGCTACTTCAAAATTAATAGAACTCTAGTTTATCCTCAGTGAAGTTAACTACAATGGTTTGTTTAAATTATCTTTAGTGCATCATTAAAATAAAGGACTGGTTTCAAGCAAACATTGGGAGTTGTTGTTAGGTGCTGTCGAGTCAGTTTCAACTCAGCGAGACCCTATGTACAACAGAACGAAACACTGCCTGGTCCTGCGCCATCCTCACAATCATTGTTATACTTGAGCCCATTGTTTCAGGCACTGTGTCAATCCATCTTGTTGAGGGTCTTCCTCTTTTTCGCTGACCCTCTACTTTACCAAGCATGGTGTCCTTCTCCAGGGACTGGTCCCTCCTGCTAACATGTCCAAAGTACATGAGATGAAGTCTAACCATCCTCACTTCTAAGAAGCATTCTGGCTGTACTTCTTCCAAGACAAATTTGTTTATTCTTTTGGCAGTCCATGCTATATTCAATATCCTTCTCCAACACCATAATTCAAAGGCATCAATTCTTCTTTGGTCTTCCTTATTCACTGTCCAGCTTTTGCATGCATATGATGCGACTGAACACAATCACCAGCAATTTATTATCAAATCTTTCATAACCCAATGCTAATATTAGCTGCGGTTTATTCATTCACCCACTGGACAAACATTGAGTTGGCCCCTGGTCTGCCCAGGCACTGGGCTAAATGCTGGGGATCATAAGGAGCCTCTGATTGAGTAGAGAGAACATGGAATTAGGAGGCAGGAAGTATGACTTCTAGTCTGGCTCAACCGCTAATTATCTATGTTGCCTTGGGCAAGGTATTAAATGTCTTCTGAGCCTTGTTTATTTATATGACCACTGTACAATTCAAATGAGAAGATGTGGATGCAAGAACTCTGAAAACTGTGAACATCTGGTAAAATGTGAGATTCAATAAGGAAATAAAGTGCCATAAATTCACAGACTAAGACAAATAGGGATGGGGTGGCAAATTTAATTAATGAGGAATTTAAACCATAGGGTTTTTAAAGAAGTTACATGACATTACTGTTATGTACACACAGTGACAACAGTGACCAACTGTACACTCTAACACTGGCTACATGAACAACACACACACACACACACACACACACACACACACACACACAAAGTCACACCAGAAATAGGCAATTTCTTACTAGTACTTTCAAAATAACCTCGCAATTGAATGACTTCAACAGCTGCTTTTTTTCCCCTAACTAATTTCTTTGCAGAAATAGACGTTATCAAAGGTTCATAACGCGGGTCCTAGCAGACTTGCTTTAGTGAATTTTGGAACATTCTAAAAGCAGAGCATTAAGTCCTCCTCCTAAATCATCTTAGATTTAACCCCTCTTCCCCAGCCCCACTGCAGATGCCTTAATTCGGCCCAGGTCACCTTGCACCTGAGCTACTACAACAGCTTGGGCTTTGAAGTTAGACTTGGGTTTGAGTCCTGGCTCTCCCACTTACTGGCCGAGTGACCACTGGTGAGCTACTTAACCTCTCTGTACCTCAGTTTTCTCCTCTGTCAAATGAGAGGATAACAATAATACCAGCCTCTTGGGGTTGTTGCATGATTTAAATGGGAAAATACAGTGAAACCTGTGAGAACCGGAACTCAACAGGACCGCCTTGTTCTTCCAGGTCTCGCAAGTTTTCCACCTTTGACAGGATGCAGTCTTACTACTTTCCTATCATTCGATTTAGTGGAACATATTTGTGTTTTCCTTCTCTGACAGGTTTCTGCCTTACACGTGTTCCAGCTTTCACTGCATATGCAAAGTACAGAAGAATGTAATGCCTGCACATAGTAAACACTTTTTAGATATTGAGCTACCTGGAGATGTAGCTCATATACACAGAGAGAAGAAGTGACTTCATAACGTCTATTTTGGAAGAGCTTGAGGATAGCAATCTGGTTGGAAATGGGCTTGAGGTTCTTTGCATAGCACTATTCATTATACTGCAAAAATGGACCAGGTCAAAATCCCAGCAGAGAGGAGCTAAAGGAGATTACAGGCGTGTTAAGCTTCTCCACAACCACCCCCGGTAAAGCCACTGATATAGACCTCAAGACAGAGACATGATCACAAGGAGACTGCATCACTGCCCTGATTAAAAGCCTTTGATAACTCACCATTATCTATTGTTTAAAATTTGTACTTTTTATAACGATTTACAATGTAGTCCCAAACTCCTATTCTAGTTTCTTCCTCTGACATCTAACACCTTATACTAACACCCTAGTTATATTAGACTGCTTGCTCTTCCCAAAATACGATAGGCATTTCCATTCTTCAGTGTTTTTGATGTTTTACCTCTTCTATCAATATTGCCTATTGTCTTCCACGTGTGGCAAACGTCTATCCATCATTAAAATCTCAGATAAAAATGTCATTTTCTTGGTGAAGCTCTTCCCAGGAAAAGATACTGATTATAATGATAAATACTTACTGACCATAATGGTACATTAAACCATCAAGAAATGGTATGTACCCGGAGGGACTGAATTGCTGGGTGGAGGGCTGTGGGGACCATGGTCTCAGGGAACATCTAGCTCAATTGGCATAACCCAGTTTATAAAGACAAAAAGTAACAATCTTTGTTAGTTACAAGGGATGGGAGGGGTGGGGGCGAAATACTAAATAGGCAATAGATAAGTAGTATCTTTGGTGAAGGGTGAGACAGTACGCAATACTGGGGAAACCAGTACAACTTGTACAAGGAAAGGTCATGGAAGCTCCATAGACACATGCAAACTCCATGAGGGACTGAATTGCTGGGTGGAGGGCTGTGGGGACCACGGTCTTGGGGAACATCTAGCTCAATTGGCATAACAGAGTTTATAAAGAAAATGTTCTACATTCTACCTTGGTGAGTAGCATCTGGGGTCTTAAAAGCCTGTGAGCAGCCATCTAAGATACCCCACTGTTCTCACCCCTTCAGGAGCAAGGGAGAATGAAGAATCAAGATACAAGGGAAAGATTAGTACAAAGGACTAATGGACCACAAATACCACGGCCTCCACCAGACTAAGTCCAGCACAACTAGATGGTGCCCGGCTACCACCACTGACTGCTCTGACTGGGATCACAGAAGAGGGTCCTGGACAGAGCTGGAAAAGGATGTAGAACAAAATTCTAACTCACAAAAAAAAGACCAGATTTACTGGCCTAAAGGAGACTGGAGAAACCCTGAGAGTATGACCCCTGGACACCCTTTTAGCTCAGTAATGAAGTCACTCCCGAGGTTCACCCTTCAGACAAAGATTAGACAGCCCCATAAAACAAAACGAGACTACTGGGGCACAATAGTCCAGGGTCAAGAACTAGAAGGCAGGAGGGGACAGGAAAGCTGTTAATAGGGAACCCATGGTTGAAAAGGGACAGTGTTGACATGTTGTGAGGTTGTTAACCATTGTCATAAAACAGTATGTGTACTAACAGGTTAATGAGAAATTATTTGTTCTGTAAACCTTCATCTAAAGTACAATAAAAAATTTTAAAAAAAGAAATGGTATGTATTTGGTATATTTCATTTAATAAGATAGGGTCGTGTTAATCTAATTTCTTAACTGAGAAAGTTAGCTACCCAAAATAGCCAGGTTAAAACTAGCCTTGCATTTCAAATAAGTAAGTTTCAGTTATCTGGGAAATTCATTTGTGTGTAACACCTGATTCCTTGATTATTAAAAATACATGTGAAATTAATATACCTTCCTTTCTTAAGCTTCACACAGAAACTATAAACACACACACATGCACACATCCCCCTCTAATATTCCAAAGCTTTACCTGTTCATTCAACCAACATGTAAATCACGACCATTCATTCCACATTTGTGGCTCCTGAAGGACCTCAATGAGTTAACTCGCTTCTCGTACACTCCAGTTTGGAATGCCGCTCTTTCTTCCAGTACTGGAATTCTGATCCAGCATTAGATTATAGAGCTTCCCTAATGCCTGCCTATGGGGATGCGGGTAATGGTGCCATCTGACACTATCATAATTTCATTCAAACTCATATTGCATTTACATTGTATTTCCTTTTGCCATTCTGGCTCCTAACTGCCAGCAGCAGGCTCAAATTCTACTTAAATGGGAGGATTTTGACTTGGGGAGAGAACATTGCTCAGTGTCATTTGCTTAATAGCATACATTACTACAGAGGGAGGTTTCTGACCCAGCGCAAAGTCCCCTATACCCAGCACATGGGAAGTTTCAAGGGCAAGATAGGAGCCCCTGCAGAGACGTGAAAATCCTTGCTGAGTGGCAAAAGTTGGGCAGGAAGAGAGTCGCAGTGGAGCCTGTCACCCCAAATCAAGGCTGGGCCTGAAGTGTTTGGTTAGGATGAGGGGAAGAAGGAAAGCAAGTGTCCCCTCAGTTGCCAGATAAATGCTTCTTAGCTCTGCCTCCCAGAAGTCCTCTGCACATGTAATGCTAAGCAAGTTCTAAGTGCTAATCAAAGAGACAGCATGAAATAAGCTTTTGAAGAAGGCAAGTGATACATGCAGGATAACAAGAGCCAAGGGACAGATAAACTGTTTTAATTCACCAGAAGATATGTTCTCAATAGGGCCTAGAAACAGAGATGTCTAAATAATGATGGAGACTATAAGCCAGCCCTATGAGAAGATGTAATTGAAGATGTAGAAGTAATAACGACAACCTGAGGTAAAGAGGGAAGGGTATTAAACTGTGAATTTTCAGGAAGCATTTAGACTTCCTGCTGTCAAAGAAGTTATGGGGATTTTCAGTGCTGGTGTAAAAAGGGAAGAAACTAAGTAGGCAGGAAAAAAAATGTAGTTGGTGGGGCAGGAGTAGGAGGGGGGAGTAGAGTGAAGTGAGAACATAAACAAAACAGAAGCTTCAGGGATACAGGTAAAGTTGGTACCAGACCACGTGGCGGCTCCCTACCCCTTTAACTATGTCCATCTCCTAATCAATACTCAACTCCTGTCTTTTCCACTCCTGCGGGTCTTCATAGCTCTGTACTAACCCCAGCTTCAAAGAGCTTCCACTGACTGTCCCACTATGGTTGGCCCTATCCTATGGGACCTAACTTTCCAAACTTTCCTCTCAATTAACATCACATCCCTTCCCAGAAATCTTTTTAGGTGTCTTGGAAGTAATCTGTTTTTCTCAGAATTCTTGGGCTTCGCAGGGTGCTTTCTAAGAGGAGGTCAGCTCAGGGCTCCCCTGCTTCAACCGAAAAGCTCCATTTTGTCCATTTTATATGTTGAGGTTCAGAATACATTTTTCGTATAAAAAGCTGTCACTGATAGCACAGGGTTGAAAACTACTATGATAAACACACAATGTAGTGGTAATTGCTGATAAAGACTTAATAGGTTAAAAAACCAAAACTTCAAACTAGTTGCCATGCCCTCCATCAGGGTTTTCAAGTCTCTGAGCTTTTGGACCATTTGTGCCACCCAGGGACTCCCAAATTTCAAATTCCCATGGGTTGTCAAAGTTGTTGGCTCAAGTAGCAAGAAATCCAGTTGTCATTAGTAAACCCATGGACTTGATACATCATGGCACCTCTGGGTGGATTCAAACAGCCAACCTTTTCGTTAGTAGCTGAGGGCTTAACACTATGTATAGGCATGCCCATATGTCTTGAACAGCCATTATTTATTGATTGAAAAGGCTTATTATTTCCCCCTTAAAATCCAAACCCTAGCACAACATTCAAGGTTCTCCATGATTTTGACACTTCAAAATCTCCCACCTTCATATCTTATGGCATCCTCCTCCTTTGTCTCTGTATCAAACACCCAGGACTACTCAGCAGTCCTTGAATTCTCACACCTCCCTTCCTTTGTTCATGCTGTTCCTTCTGGTCAGAATGCCCTTCCCCACATGCTATGCTTACCAACATTACAATCATTTTTCAAGGCCCAGCTCAACTGCCACCTCTTCATAAAGTTTGCCCGATGCCTGCAGGCAGAGTTAACAATTACTTCCTCTGTGGTATCATGGTAGTTTGCTTATAGCCCTACTACAGTCTGGTTGTGTACTTGTCCAGCCCCCACCTCCCAATAAGTAGTAGTAAGGTCCCAGAGGGTAGAGGCCATCTCTGCTTCATTTCGATCTACCCTCTATGGCCTCACAAAAATGCTTATTTTAAATGGAGATCACTGGCCATAACCATGATTACTTTAGCTTATGACCAAAGAGATCCTGAAAAAAAAAAGTGATTCATACATTTGATTGTACATTTATCTTGAAGAACACTGATGCCACTTATGCCTTAATGATTCGAGAGGACTCAGTGAATCCTTTAGTCATCCTAGGACTTGTCTGTAATGAGTGCACCGTGGGCAGAAGCATAGAAATCATTTATGTGGAAAACATTGTAATGGGACTGGATGGTATACTGTGAAATTCCTCTTTTGTTTGTGTATGTGCTTTTCAGGAAAAAATTGCTTTTCTGTGTCCCTTACTGCTTTAAAGTCAAAAGATTTTAACTTTGGAAATTCCATTTCATCTGCTGATGTAGCTATACACATAGAGATCTAACTCAAGAAACAAAATGCCCCACAGAGTGAGTCCATTACACTGAAATTCACTTAGAATATAAGTGTTTCCCCGATGCCACATTTTTGTGTAGCTATTTATTTATGCATTTATTTATACACCATCTCATTCCACAAAGGTAGTTCACAATAAGAACATATTCAGTAAGCCATTCATAAATATAAACAGAGAATCTGGACCAGGACAAATACAAATTACATGTGCTTAGTTTTTTGGTTTACCCATTTATTGTCTAAATCTCCCACTAGACTGCAAGCTGCTTGAGGGTAGGGTTTATGTCTGCTTTATTCACCACTGTATACTCAACACCTGATACATAGTATGTGATCAATATATGTGTGTTAAATCGATGAACTTTAAAATAACATTCTAGGTAGACCATAAAGCAAAATCTATTCGCTGTCACTGAGCCTCAGATTTGGACATGAACTTCCCGGTAGGCTAAGGAAAAAGGAAGATACAGGTAATTCTTGCAAAGAAGAAGGCGTACGAGTTTTTCAGGTGAAACAAACCTTTCTCTATAATTCAGTTCTAAATAAATAGCTCAAGTGGGGCTTAAAAGAGGCACTAGGTGATATATGGAATAATATCCTTAACAGTTCTTTGACGCAAATATAGAAATAGCTGTTCTTTGGGCTGGTGGTTATGATATATGTTGATAAAAGCAGAGGCCCGAATTAAAACACAAGTTGGGTAGAAAGGGTGGCTCATGTGAGGGACTAAGAAAATAGAGATATCTTGATATATAGCCATTTGAGGATCTGGCTTGATTCAACCACAGAACTCTGTATTTCTTTAGATTTGTATATGTCATATGCACTGACTACTGATGAATTATTTTTAAATATCCAGTTGCAGGTAGTGAGTGCCACTCTTACTTCTTTCCCACCCATGTGCCTTTGCTTTGTTGCTGCCTGTATCTGCAAAGTCTTCTCTGCTTTAGCTCCATCTGTCAAGATCTATCCTATCCTTCAAGATTAACCAGAAATGCTGCTTATTTTCTCCAACACTTCCAGATCCTCTCAACCAGTTATGATCCTTTGAAACTCAGTGGTATGGTTTACCACCTCTCATATGCGTTTATTTTAAAATCATCTAGAATGTTTGCCTTCATGGCAGGGATGCTGTCTTAGTCATCTCTAAATTCTCCACAGGGCCCACCACCCTGCACTAACTAGGTATCTACAATATTCAGTTAAATAACCATGGGTTGGGAATTGTGAGATTCAGCTAACCCCATTCAGGTTATGGCAATAAGAGTCATTCCATAAGTCACGGAGGTAAAAAGACGTTCTGAAAGTAATAGCGATTGGCATGTCGAGTGTAAACAAGGAAGGATATTAATGAATACGGGAGCTATTTTGTACAGGACAAAATTCAGGGACCCACTAAGGTTCTGAATTTAATCTCTGTGTGAAACAATTTTATTCCATTTAGATATAACAAATTATAACCTTAATCCTGGCCCTGGCCAGCTGCCTTATTTGGGAGTTGATAGTGATCTAGGTAATACAAATAAAATGTGCAATGGAAGCTGCAATTCATTTTCCTCAAACCCCAGTGTGGCATTGGCTTTGGTGAACCTAATGGTCAGATTGACTGCTCTTTCCACAGTGACTTTGAGGTTTTGGGAAGAAACACTGTGTGGAATCTCACTAGAGGAAGATTTTCTGCATATCATGAGCAGCAGTCTCAGTTCCTTGACATTGTCCACAGGGACTTCTAGAAGCCTCTGGGCAGCACCTGCTCAGTTTTTATGTTGGTCCCATAACCAATGTTGGACATCAAGATCGAACCGTTGCACCTCAAACACATCCTGCTACCAGTGACTCTAGATTTCTTCCAGGTAGACTTAATTTTGCTTTTTTTTCTGGACTGGTAGCACATGAATGTTTTGTTTCTTTTTTTGGCAATCTTAGCTTTCCTGAGTGCTCTGAGAGTGGCCAGGAGACCAGTCAGAAGACACTGCTTGCTACCTCTGGAGGTCTGGAGGCAGTGCTAAAGAAGAGAACGGGGAAGAAGGATTGCTAAGGCTGAGGGACCCAACTACCACTTTTTATATAATAACAGCTTGATCGAGATATATTTTCACAAACATAAAACTCACCCTTTCAAAGTATACAGTTCACTGGTTTTTAGTTATACTCATAGAGTTGTGCAACCAGCACCACTATCTTAGAATAATCCTAACTGCCTTTTGATGAATGTTTCTGATCACAAATTGGACTAGGAAAGACAATATCCAATATGAACCTAGCCCCACTGCAGGAGACAACTCAAAATGTGAAAGGTCACAAACACCAGTGTATATGGAAGCAGGAACATATACAGCACCACATACACAGTCCTAATTATGTTCCTTTTAATTTGTACTAAAGTTACATGTCATCCTCTTTTATACCTGAAGAAATGTAATTATGCAGTAGTGATACATCCAGATATCTCAATGTGAGTAATTAAAACCACAAAGAAGATAAGCTGAACGTAGGTGCTAAATATAGTAGCTGAAAATTGGATTTGTGATAGGTGCCACCCACATGGTTTCTATCGATCAGAACAATAAAGATATATCGATGGGACCATTTTCCCTTTTTTTTTTTTTTTTCCTTTCCTGGTAGTTATTCAAAATTACCACATGTACTATTTTTAGTAATAAGCATCTTATTTTATTTCTATATTAAGGATTCTAGTTTTGATCTCCAGCTGAAAAATCCAGAGTTCCTATGGTTGCTAGGGAACCAACAAATATAACTCTGCAAACTCTTATAAAGGTGTAATTATACAGTGCTTTCAGAAAGAAAAAAAAAGACCTTCAAAGATTATTTTTCCCTAAAATAAGATTAACTAATGCAATCATTTCTATATGGGAAATAAATAAAACAGAGAAATTATGGTAAGCATGAAAATAGGTGAATCACTTGAGTGTCCTATTGTTCTCCCCACCTCCACTTCTTCAGATCTCCTCTTTGTAATGAAATAATCTTGATTTGGCCCCCAGTGCAAAATACATTCTCCTTCTGCCATCAGTAATATTTCATCTCGTTCTCCTCCAAAATTAGAAACCAGAAGCTCATTACAGTAGCTTATGAAATTTACTCCTGACAGATTGTCAGATTTTTTATTAATATTTCATTATTGTGATTGCTGATGGTCTCAGGTTCAGGGGGAAGCTTTTCTGGGATAATCAATCTCCTGTGTTTATGAGAAACATTATTCATAAACTTATGTAAAAGGTCTGCTCTTTCATTATAGTATAACCAGCTAACAATCTATCTGTGTATGCCCATCTGACTTGGCAATTACTGGCTTATCTCTATGATGCATTGCGATGGAGTTATTAATTCCACTTCCTGAAGACTTTTATTCTTTTGCTCTGCAGGTCAGCCAGGGACAATGACAGAGATCCCATTAATAACAATTATCAGGAACTCAGAAGTCACGTGGAAAACATTCTTTCAAAAGGCGAGAGTTTGCTTCTAAAGAGAAGCAAATGTAGATAGCTCCAATTCCAGAAAAGCCCTGTCTCTAACTCAGGAACATCAACTCAACGGTAGTCTTGACTGGCTGAGAAAACAAGAGTAACAGAATTCAAAAGCCATCAGGGGCTCCCAGCTGCAAACGGACTGACTGGTTTCTCAGGAGACTTCTGGCAGATTCTCAAACTCTTGCCTCTGCCCTTTTCACAACGGTACTGGCTCCTTGCATGATTTAGCGCTGGAAGTGGTTAAGAGTGCAGAATGCTAACAAAAAGGTTGGCAGTTCAAATCCACCAGCTGTTTCTTGGAAACCCTACAGGTCAGTTCTACTCTGTCCTACAGGGTCGATATGAGTTGGGATCGACTCGATGGCACACAAGAACAGCCTGCTAGTAAGAGAGAGAAGGAAGGCATGTCGCCAGTCTGCCCCAAAGTGCCAGACCTACAAACACCAATGCCCTCATTCCATCAGTGCTAGAACCACATTCCTGCAGCTGTGTCTATTTGTCTTAGTCAGAAATGCTCTTAGAATCACTCCTGCTTCAAGGAAGCATGCGTTGACGTGGAAGTTGGGGATGACGAAATTATAACATCATTATAGCATTATAACATCATAGCTCTGAAAACGACACAGAAAAGATCAACTTGCTCAGCATACCTCCTGAAGGCAGGCTGTTAAAACTACTCTGCTCTAATTATGCCCATCTTCTCTTACATATCTTTGGGCTGGAAAGATGAAGAGAGTAGGAGTAATCGTGCAGAAAATGAGGGTGAGCTCTGTAGTCTCCTTTTTCTCTCCATTTATTCCTGATACCATCTGGGGACCAGGCTCTGTTGGCTTCCTGACAGGATGACTGCAAGAGCCCCCTACTGGCTTCACCAACTCGGCCCCCATCACCACTAGCAGAGTCACCAGTGCCTGTAGACCATTTCAGGTTCCTGAGTGAAGCAAAAGGCTTGAGCTCAACTACTAACCGAAAGGTTAGCAGTTCAAACCCATCCAGCAATAGCGCAGAAGAAAGGCTGGGCGATCTGCTTCCATTAAGATTACAGCCAAGAAAACCCTATGGAGCAGTTCTATTCTGTAACACATAGGGTCGCCATGAGTTGGAATCGATACAACAGCAATGAGTTTGTTTTCTATTTTTGGTAGACCATTTCATGATCAATAAATCTAGAGCAGCTCCCTTCCTGGTTCCTAATATAATTATTTATTCAAGTACAAGTATTCATCAGACATCTACTGCTAGCAAGCACCTAATTCTAGGCACTAGGAGCAGAACAGAGAACAAAACGAGTACAGATCTCAACTCTCACAGAATTCACGTTCAAATAAGGAGAACAAGATAATAAATATACGGCATGTCAGATGGTGGCCCAGTCTATGGATGAGAGTAGCATAGGGAAGCACAATAGTGATTGCTAGGCTTGGGTGGTGAATGGGGAAGCAATTATAATTATCTCACTTTCTTAAAATGATTTTAGATCTCTCTTCCAAAATTCATTTGAACTGCCTTGTGTGTTTTTCCCTATATTCTATTCAAAGGGAATTGGGCAAGACATACAGTATGGATAAACAAAAAATGTATCTTATCAACTTAATTCTACATTCCTCTGCCTGGTTTTCAGGGTCCTCCATATTCTGATTACGACAGACTTTTCAAAACTTCAGTCTCCCATTGCAGATTGAAAAGACTACTTAAAGCTTTTATACCACTCTTGTTGATAGACCTTGGTCAGTTTGGCATAAAAACTTCTGTCTCCGAATTTCCTAACATGTCTCCTCTGTGGTGATATCAGAGAAGGGGTCTGGTGCATTCTGACATTTAATAGAAGACCCTCCAGATAAACACCTGTCCATAAGGCTCTGGATACTGGTGGTGGAGGGGATCAGAGTCCCTGACCTCCTTGCCCATATTAAAAGAGCAGCCTAAAATAGGTGGGAGGGGCTGGAAGAGCTCTAAGCTAAAGGCATGACAATTAACAAAGGATACATGTGCCCCCATTCCCACCATTGGTGTCAGTATGCATTGGTGATCTGATTTAAGGCTCTGGTGATAATATTAGCACATTAAATAACACTAAAAGTGGTTAGATAAAGAGTTCAATAATGCATCTATTGTCTGTCAGCACCAAGTTGTCTGGCTCGTAGTAGGTGGTCAATAAATTTTTATTGACTCTCAAATGAAACAGACTCCTGTGCTTAAGTCTACGTTCACAGTTCAGATGTGACTGTAGAGCACCAAGTAGGTCAGCAATGTAAATCAGATTCCCAGGCAGGCTAAGTGGTCCTGCTCCAAAAGTTCTACCCACTAGCAAACAGTTTTTCTCCTATGCCCTAGTGCGAAGAAAAATGCAGTCAAGGGTGCACAAAGGAACCAATAAAAAAAAGAATGGTGCTTTTGGCTACCACGCTGTAGAAACTTCAGGAATACAGCAGAAAGAAAAGTATAGCCCAGAATGTGGCCGGAAGCCAGGTGCCGACGCACAAGGCTTCTGGAAATAAGCTCTCTTTGAGTCACATTTCATATTGGCAAGACACGCCCATTTCCCCCACTGCCTGTGACGGGTGTGAGCTATGAGCCCAACACATAGACATACATTTCACTCTAGGGTAAAAGTATTAAAGAGAAATAGCCAATAGTCCTCATATTTCCTATTATAACAAAGCCTAAAAAGATATATTACCTTTTCAAACAGGATGGCTGTGATAGAATACAAAACTAAATAGTCATTAGTACCTTCCTATAACATTATATGACATAAACCAAAACATTCTATCCTATATGCTGCAAGTCTTAAATGGAGGTGAAGTCCCACAGAGTCCCTTATCAAATGCCTGGCACTTTCTCTCGGTGTAAAGAACAATAATGAATAAGACCTAATCTCCCCTTTGTAACTACATGGTTTATGGGATTGCTCCTCTTATGCTTCTGTGTAAGTAAAAATGTGTAAACCATTAAATGGGCCCAAGTTGACCTGGTGGAGAAAACTGGTAGCCTGATATTGAAAAATGCCCTTTGGTATGTCCCAGGCTGCACTGTAAAAAATCCTGGCTTTTCGTTTGGAAGGCTTGCAGATCAGAATGGGCCTGGCTAGAAAAAAATCACTGATCCATAGCTAGAAGGCAACAAAATGTAATCAAATGTTCTCATGCTCAAAAAAAGTGTGTGTCTGTGTGTGTACTGGGGAGGAGGGGGTTGATTGAACCCTATAGATCCTGCAGTGAAAGTGCTATAATGAAACACAAATTATCCTGCCTTTGAGCAATAAACTGGAGGCCTGACACCTTAACTTGCCTGTTTCTAGGTGTGTGCTTCTTTCTAGCAATTAACCATGATAGTTTTATTATGGTCCACAGAACAGCTAATCAATAGGGTGGGATGCTAGTTACACTCCACAGCCGGTTCTGTGTGCCTGCATAATGCCCCCGAGTTTGCTCCCAGCTGTTCAGTCTAATCCATTTATGGCTCTTTATGGCTCACAGTCGGAGAAAACTTCTATTTACAGCTCATTCATCATTCTTAACATTTTCTCAAATCCAGGCCGAATGCTCTGACGGTGGGAAATAAACCCAGACTTCCCCACTCCTCTTTGCTATCTCAGCACATTAAACATCCTTCTTCCTCTGAAAGGCTACACAAACCATATTTTGTTACCCTCCAAATTTACATTAAACTATTTTCACCTGACCCATGAGAGTATGCTAGGAAAAATTTAAAAGGCAAATGCGTAATTCTAATTTCTCTTCTGCTTTACAGGGAGCTAGATGGTTCCAAAGCATTGTCCTAGATCTTTAGAAATAAGGTAGGGTGCAGGTGGGTGAAAGTTAACAACCTGTTGTGAATATTTTCATAACGCTAATGGAAAGTTGAAGGTATTGGTGATTTAATGGTAGAATTCTCTCCTTCCATGCAGGTGACCCAGATTCGATTCTGGCCAATGCAGCCCATGCGCAGCAACCACCCGTCTGCCAGTAGAGGCTTACTTATCGCTATGATGTTGAATAGGTTTTCAGCAGAGCTTCCAGGCTAAGCCAGACCAGGAAGAAAGGCCTGGTGAACTACTTCCAAAAATCAGCCAATGAAAACCTTGTGGATCGTAATGGTCTGATCCCGTTGTGAACGGGATCTCCATGAGTTGGGGGCCAACTCTAGGGCAGCCAACAACAACAATGGAAAACCAGACTAGAAAATGAATATCAGCCAAGAGTGTCACCAACATGGTATCAACCAAGTCTCCCAAAACTAGTCATGCCAACCCTTTCCCATTTTACTTATTTGTGTATCCATTCATTCACTCATTTTGCAGATAGAGTACTGTCATACTCTCATATCTGTGTGAATCATTATTAAGTCATAGGAATGTCCAGAGTCATGTCTTTTGAAACTAGTGATCTCAAAGCCTATTAAAAAAATTTGAGGAAACTCACAAAGTTTGTTTTAACTGGGAGAAAAAAATTAAAAACTATGTCACCCAGGTGTCAATGCCCTCCAGCTAAATGCCACCAAATTTATTGGTTCATTGCAGTGAGGGACACAGCAAACACATCACGGGCATCTCAGTCAGAGTGTATTCCAAACCAAACCCAACCCATTGCCATTGAGTCGACTCTGACTCATAGCGACCGTGTTAGAACAAAGTAGAACTACCCCATAGGGTTTCCAAGTCTGTAAATCCTTACAGAAGCACACTGCCACATTGTTCTACCGCGGAGCACCTGGTGGGTTCGAACCGACAACCTTTTGGTTAGCAGCCACACACCTTAACCACTGTGCTACCAGGGCTCCTTCAAAGGATACTGCAATCCAAAACTCATTGCCATCGAGTCGATTCAGACTCATAGCGACTCTAAAGGACAGAGCAGAACTGCCCCATAGGATTTCCAAGGAGTGCCTCGTGGATTCGAATTGCCAACCTTTTGGTTAGCAGCCATAGCTCTTAACCACTACGCCACCAGGGTTTCTAGGCAGCAGTAAGGGGCCACTTTTTTTCTTTCTCACAAGTTTCGTGGAGGGAAGAGAGCTGTCATAAACTCTCATAAGAAAATGCCAAAAAAAAGTTACGTACCACAATACCTAGTACCAAGTACAGCTCATGCTTTTTGGAAGAATCTTGGCCTGGTTTCGTCGTCTCTGAGAAATCGAGACAGATGTTTCGAGTTATCATAGCTTTGGTTTCTTAGGGCCTATTTCAGGCTGCTGATAAGAGCTTCCATTTTCTTAGTCTCCTTTCTTATATAAGTAAGCCAAAAAGTAAAAATATAAGGAATAAAAAGATACATGTTTAAAAAAAAAAAAAAGTCATAGTCTGAGATTGAGGAAAGTGGGCTTTTTCCCCCAAACACTTATTTTACTCTAAAGACCTCTGCACTTTGATAAATATTTTTAAAATGTACACAGCATTCCTCAACAGGCCTATAGCAATAAGGAGGATATGGACACCTAAAATTAAGCTTTCAGGAAAAATACAGAAAAAAATAAGAATTTCCACCCTGGTACATCCATCTCAGGAGTATGGTATAGAGCCCTAGACCATTCTAGAAAAAAAAACCTTTCATCTTCCCTGACATCATTCCTTTATTCAATAAATATTTATTGAATACCTAATACACAAAAGGGCAGACTGTACTTCCAGTATGACAGAACAGATAATCTAAAACGCCTTTCTCCTTCAAAACACCTGCATTGTGGATAAACCGAACAAATATAATTTTAAATGCAGTGTTGAGCATGTGAGAAATAAGAGAAATCTCTAAGGGAGTTAAGGGGAGAACAGAGACAGACAGTAAGAGAGAAAGCAAGAGAGAGAGAGAGAAGCTGAAACCAGTGTAGCAAGCAAAAGCCAAGGCTGACTCAGGGGCTGTGCAGATACCAGAAACCCAGATCTAGGGGATTATATATTCTCTAAGTAATGGAGATTAGGCTTCGGGTCAGAGCAAGAGCAAGTTGGGCACCTACACTAAACCCTACATAAAGTTGGAACACTGAGGTAGGCCACACCCTTAGTGAACCTGAAAAAAAAAAATCTGCCTGAAGGCAAAGGGAGCCCAAGAGAGAAACTGCCTCCTCTTCTACACCTCTGTTGTTGTTGTGGGCCATCAAGTCGATCAAGACTCATAGCGACGCCATGTGACAGAGTAGAACTGCCCCATAGGAGTTTCTAGGCTGGAATTTTTACTGGAGCAGATCACCAGGTCTTTCTGACATGGAACCACTGGATGGGTTCGAACTGCCAACCTTACAGTTAGCAGCAAGCGCTTAACCATCATGCCTCCTTCAAAAACCAAACTCATTGCTGTTGAGTTGATTCCTACTCATAGTGACACTATAGCACCTCCTTCTAGGTGAAGACAAATGGTTTATACTGAGATTGTTAACAATAGGTCTCCCCTCAGTCACATCTGGGGTTTATATGTAGACTGTACTTAGGAAACCCCAAACCGAGAAGTTAAATTAAAGGTCTCAGGTTTGTTGCAACTGTTGGCACCTGGAAGAAGCAAACAAAAATCCTCTCTAGAGGAAAGCATCCTTAACCTAGGACGTTCAGAATTCATATAAAATAAATTCAGCCAAATATGAGACCTCAGGTAAGAATTATCAGACAAATAAGAAATATGCCACCATGACTTAGAATCAATAGAAAAAATGTTGTTGTTGTTAGGTACCATTGAGTCACTTCTGACTCATAGTGATCCTATACACAATAGAACAAAACACTGCCCAGTCCTGTGCCATTCTCACAATTGTTCTTATACTTGAGCCCACTGTTACATCCCCTGTGTCAGTCCATCTCGTTGACGGTCTTCCTCTTTATCGCGGACCCTCTACTTTACCAAGTATGATGGCCTTCTCCAGGGACTGATTTCCCCTGATAACATGTATGTCTTAGTCATCTAGTGCCGCTATAATAGAAATACCAAAAGTGGATGGCTTTAACAAAGAGAATTTTGTTCTCTCACAGTCTAGTAGGCTACAAGTCCAAATTCAGGGCATCAGCTCCAGGGGAAGGCTTTTTCTCTCTTTAGGCTCCGGACAAAGGTCCTTGCCATCAGTCTTCCCCTGGTTTAGGAGCCTCTCCCCACAGGAACCCCAGGTCCAAAGGATGCACTCTGCTACTGGCACTTCTTAATTGGTGGTATTAGGTCCCCCACTCTTTGTTCACTTCCTGTTCCTTTTATCTCTTGTAAGATAAAAGGTGGGGCAGGACACAGTGCAGGGAAACTCCTTTACATTGGATCAGGGATGTGACCTGAGCAAGGGTGTTACATCTCACCCTAATCCTCTTTAACATAATCTAAACTTGCCTCATTAACCATAGTCAGAGATTAGGATTCACAACACATAGGAAAATTACATCAATCACAAAATGGAGGACAACCACACAATACTGGAAATCATGGTCTAACCAAGTTGACACATATTTTGGGGGGACACAATTCAATCCATGACAATTTCCAAAGTATGTGAGATGAAGTCTCTCCATCCTTGCTTCTAAGGAGCATTCTGGCTGCATTTATTGCAAGACAGATTTGTTTGTTCTTTAGGCAGTCCATGGTACATTGAATATTCTTCGTCAACACCATAATTCAAAGGTGTCAATTCTTCTTTGGTCTTTGTTATTCACTGTCCAGCTTTCGCAAGCATATGAGGTGACTGAAAACACCATAGCATGGGTCAGGAGCACCTTAGTCTTCGAGGTGACATCTCTGATTTTTAAAACTTTAAAGAGGTCTTCTGCAACGTATTTGCCAAAGGAAAATGCGATGTTTGAATTATTGACTGCTGCTTCCAGGGGTGTTGATTGTGGATCCAAGTAAATAGAAACAAAAAACAACTGATTTAGACTCTCAAAGACTTCGAATATAAAAATTTTATGACACAGATAAAAACAAGTAGATTTGAAAACAAACAAAATAGAGTATCTAGAAATAAAAATGTCATTGAAATTAAAAATGTAGTGGATAGGTTAAATAGAAGATGAGATAAAGTTGGAAGGGATAAGTGACTGAAGATTGAAAGGAAATAATTATCCAGCATAAAGTACAGAGAGAAAAAAATATGGAAAACGTGAAATAAAAATAAACAGAAAAATAGTGGACAGAATGGAAAGGCTTAGTATATGTCTAATTTAAGTTTTAGAAAGAAAGCATAAAGAGAATGGTAGAAGTAATATTTAAAAAGATAATGGCTAAGATATTTCTAGAATTAATGAAAGACATTTATCCTCTACTTCAGGAGGGACATGGTATCCCAAGCACACTTAGATGTAGTGCGGTGAAACTGTAAAACACCAAAGACAGAGAAAAGATCTTAAATGTAGCCACAGAAAAAAGGATAACCTACAAGGACAATTAGACTGAGAATAGAATTCTACACAGCAATAATGAACTCCAGAAGACAGTGAAACAATTATCTTCAATGTGTCGAGAGAAAAAAAAAAATCCATCTAGAAGTATATAGCTATCAAAACTATTTTTTAAGACATCACACAAAATGGTGGAGTAGAAAGCTCTGGAGGAAGGTCCATCCACAAAAACAAAAAGGCTCATCCATTCCAAAGTTGACAAGGAAAGAGCAATTGGAAACAACTATTTAGGAACTCTGGAACCAGATAGTGTACTTAAACTAAACAAGGGAGTGCCAGATGGAGGGAAAGGCTGCTGATCTTCTGTAAGTAATTTAGGTACACCAACTTGCTAACATCTCCCAATTCCTCACACATGCAGTAGTGGTGGAGTCAGTAGTTGTCTTCCTACAACAGCTGGCTGCTGCCAGGGTGGGCAGTGGGAACCTTGTTCCCCAGGGATTTGAGGTTGTACAGTTTGTACAGTTGAGTTGGTCTGGCAGTGCCCTGAAGACCAGTGCAGATGACTGACACCTTCTTGCAATGGCACCTCCTGCTGATAGCAGCAATTTAACGGGCCAGTGCTCCTTTTTGCATGTTTTTCTCTCCCTCTCTCTTTTTTTCTTTTGGTGTCTGGCCACTGATTATAGAGACAACAGAATTAGAATACACAAATTGTAAAAACAGCTGGGAAACACTTTGCAAACAGTAAACTGCAGCCTTCATGAATTTCACACAATGTATCTTCTCCAAGCACAATGGAATGAATGAAACAAGGAAACTGGAAATTACACAAATAAAAGGAAATCAAACTACAACTTAATAAACATCCAGTCGGTCAAAGAAGAAATAAAAAATACTTAGAAACGAATGAAAATGAAAGCACAACATACCAAAACTTAAGGGATGCAGCAAAGGCAGTGCTTAAAGAGAACCTCATGGCAATAAATGCCTACATCTAAAAGAAACATGTGAAATCAAAGAACTAACTTTACAACTTGAGAAACTAGAAAAAGAAAAGCAAACACGGTGAACATCTACCAGAGGAAGGAAATAACAAACATTAAAGCAGAGATAAAATAGAGAATATAAAAACAAGACAAAGTATCAACAAAACCAGAAGTTAGTTCTTTGAAAAGATTAGTAAAATTGAAAAACCTTTAGCTAGAATGACAAAGAAAAAAAAGGACGTTACTAGTGATCTTACAGAAAAAAAAAGGGAAAATAAGATAATATTATGAACAATTATATGTCAACAAATTAGATAATCTAGACGAAACAGACAAATTTCTAAAAACACATAAACTACATAAACTGACTCAAGAAGAAATAGAAAATCTCAACAGTTCATAACAAGAGAAAAGACTGAATCAACAACAAAAAATTTCCCAACGGGGAGGTGGGGCCAAGGTGGAGGAGTAGTCAGACATTTCTGGTGGACCCTCTTACAACAAAGACCCAAAAAAACAAGTGAATCTATTATATATAACACTCTAGGAGCCCTGAACATCAAAGCAAAAGCTGAGGAACCGGACTGAGTGTGAGCAGGAGGGAGAGACAGTTCAGAAGCAGTTAAGAGTTGCTAGACCTGACAGGGCGAGAATCCGAGCCCTTCAGGCCTGGTCAGCTCATGGGTGAGCAATGAGGCAGGCAAGCAACAGTGTTCTGGAGGGGTTTCCCACATCAGCAGGGATCCAGTGGCAGAGAGTCTACTCGGCCACCTAGAACCACTGAGAAGCAGCCCTCGATCGGCGAAAGATAAGTACTTGCGTCCGGCCAACCGCACGGATCAAAAACACCCCCTTAGGGAAAAATCTCTCTTCCATTTACCTCCCTGCTCCCTGCTCTGCACTGGGACCCAGACCGGCTTCAGCAATTGCCAAGTCCACTGGGCAGGAAGGAGGATCAATCACATGCCCTGAGCCATTCTCCCAGCCTTGGAGATTGAACAAATTAACAAACAGGGGAAAAAATAAACTCCTGGCTCCCCTAAGCCAGGAAATCAGGGTAGGCACAGCTCCTTTGCCTAGGAACAGGCATAGGGGATCCATGGACATTGAGTGCCTTTCCCCTGGTATAGGCTTGTGCGGGCCTGTTACAATAGCTGAGGCCTTCATTACCGCAGTACAACAGGGTATATACCTGAAGTCTGATTTCAACTCTTTCAGGTGTGAAGTGGCAGGTTCGTGACATTTGACACTGCTCTGCCCATTAAGCAGGGTCTTTACCTACCCATATCAGGGGCCAGAGGATGGGTGGCTCCAACCATGCCACCTAGTGACCTGCGATAGGGGCCTAAAAATAAGAGATGCCCCCGAGTCCTGATAGCCAACAGCAATGGGTAATCACAGTCCAGCTATAAAACTCATCCACCTATGCACTCTAGGGAACAGGGACACGCCTTCATCCAGGACACTTAGGGGCAGCTGTCAGCCCCCTGCCTTGCTCAGAGTGTGTCCCCCTGCTGCAGCCGGAAGCCTATGCCTACACCAATCACCCATGTCTCTCTAAGACTGTAGGTGAGAACCTGCACCACACAATTGGTGGCTATCTACCTGGGCACCTGAGCTGAATTCATACAGGAGGAGTGAGTGGACTCCTGAGCTCACATGCATAGTAACAGATCTAACTACCTGGTGACAGGACATTAGAGCTGCAAAGGAGCCAATAATCAAACTAGCTCACAGGAGCAGCCTATTTGGGCATATCAAAACAAAACAAGAAGCTAGGACACAGTAATGAAACATAAAATAAATAAATATAATCACTTATTGATGGCTTGGAGACAATAGTCAATATCAAATCACATAAAGAGGCAGTCCATGATGGCTTCAGCAAGCACCCAAAATAAAGAATCTAGAAATTTTCCAGGGGAGGAAAATTTCTTGTTATTACGGGAGGCAGAATACAGAACATTAATATACAGAACTCTTCAAGATATTAGGAAGGAAATTAAGTAGAACGCAAAACATGTAACACAGGAAATACAAAAGATTAGAGAAGAGCATAATGACACTTAACAGGCTACAAGAATCCATAGAAAGACAGCAATCAGAAATCCAGGAGATTAACAATAAAATTTCAGAATTACACAACTCAATAGATAAGTCATAGGATCAGAATTAAGGCAATGAAGTCTGAATTAGTGAAACTGAAGATAAAGCACGTCACACCAACTTATTCGAGGAAAAATCAGATAAAAGGATTTTAAGAAATGAAGAAACCCTAAGAATTATGTGGGATTCTATCAAGAGGAATAACCTACAAGTGATTGGAGTACCAGAAAGGGAGGAATAACAGAAAATAGAGAGAGAACTGTTGAAGATTTGTTGGCAGAAAACTACCCTGGTACCGTGAAAGATGACAAGATGTCTATCCAAGATGGTCATCAAACCCCACATAAGTTAGATCCCAAAAGAAAGTCACCAAGACATATTATAATCAAACTTGCCAAAACCAAAGACAAAGAGAGAATTTTAAGAGCGGCTACGAATAAGCAAAAAGTCATCTACAAAGAAAGTCAATAAGGGTAAGCTCGGACTACTCAGCAAAAACCACAAAGGCAAGAAGGCAATGTGATGACATACATAAAGCCTTGAAGGAAAAAAACTGCCAGCCAAGAATTACATATCCAGCAAAACTGTCTCAAAAATATGATGGTGAAATTAGGGCATTTCCAGATAAACAGAAGTTTAAAGAATTTGCAAAAACCAAACCAAAATTACAAGAAATACTAAAGGGAGCCCTCCA
>NW_004444002.1:8520375-8548725 GCF_000243295.1 Trichechus manatus latirostris
TACTAATCTCTGACAAAATAGACATTAAAGTAAAATCCATCAAAAGGATAAGGAAGGACACTATATAATGATTAAAGGGTCAATACAACAGGAGGACATAACTATAATAAATACATACGCACCCAACGACAGGGATCCAAAATACATACAACAAACTCTAACACCACTGAAAAGAGAGATAGACAACTCCACAATAGCATTAGAAGACTTTGACACAGCACTTTCAGTGAAGGACAGAACATCCAGAAAGAAGCTCAACAAAGATACGGAAGAGCTAAATGCTACAATCGATCAACTTGATCTCACAGACATATATGGAACACTCCACCCAATAGCAGCCAAGTATACTTTCATTTCCAATGCACATGGAACATTCTCCAGAATAGACCATATACTGGGCCATAAAGAAAGCTTTAGAAAATACAAAGCATCAAAATATTAAAAAGCAATTTTTCTGATCATAAAGCCATAAAAGTAGAAATCAGTAACAGGAAAATCAAGGAAAAAAAAAACAAACGCATGGAAACTGATCAACACCTTGCTCAAAAACTACTGGGTTATACAAGAAATTAAGAATAGAATAAAGAAATTCATACAATGAAAACACATCCTACCAGAACCTTCGGGACACAGCAATGCAGTGCTCAGAGGTCAGTTTATAGCAATAAATGCACACATCCAAAAAGAAGGGCCATAATCAAAACATTAACCCTACAACTGGAACAAGTAGAAAGAGAGCAACAAAAGAAGCCCTCGGGCGCCATAAAAAAGGAAACATTAACAATTAGAGCAAGATTAAATGAATTAGAGAATAGAAAAAAAAACTGAAAGAGTTAACAAGATCAAAAGCTGGTTCTTTGAAAAGATCAGCAAAATTGATAAACCACTGGCCAAACTGACAAAAGAAAAACAGGAGAGGAAGCAAACAACCCGTATAAGAAATGAGATGGATGATATCACAACAGACCCAAATGAAATTAAAAGAATCATAACAGAATACTATGAAATATTGTACTCTAAAAAATTTGAAAACCTAGAGGAAATGGACAAATTTCTAGAAACTCACTACTTACCTAAACTAACACAAACAGAGGTAGAACAACTAAATAAACCCATAACAAAAGAAGAGATTGAAAAGGTAATTTAAAAACTCTCAATAAAAAAAAGCTCTGGCCAGGATGGCTAGCAAGTGGCCATCTAAGATGCATCAATTGGTCCCAACCCACCTGGAGTAGAGGAGAACAAAGAACACCAAAGACACGAGGAAAGTATTAGCCCAAGAGACAGAAAGGACCACATAAACCAGAGACTTCATCAGTCTGAGACCAGAAGAACTAGATGGTGCCTGGCTACCACCAATGACCACCCTGCAGGGAACACAACAGAGAGTCTCGTATGGAGCAGGAGAAAGGTGGGGTGCAGAACTCAAATTCTAGTAAGAAGACCAGATTTAATGGTCTGACTGAGACTGGAGGAACCCTAGAAAGCCCCCAGATTCTCTATCAGCCCAGAACTAAAACAATTTCTGAGGCCAACTCTTCAGACAGGGATTGGACTGGATTGTGAGACATACAGTGATACTTGTGAGGAGTGTGCCTCTTAGCTCAAGTAGATACAAGAGACTAAACGGGAAGCTTCTGTCCAGAGGTGAGATGGGAAGGCGGAGAGGGTTAGAAGCTGATTGAATTGGCATGGGGTATCAGGGGTGGAAAGGAGGAGTGTGTTGTCACAGTATGGGAAGAGCAATTGGTGTCACATAGCAGTGTGTGTGTAAATTTTTGTATGAAACTGACTTGAAATATAAACTTCATTTACACACTACAAGAATAAACAAGCAAACAAAAAAAAAACTTCCCAACAAAGAAATGTTTGAGACCAGATGGCTACACTAGGAAATTCTACCAAATATTTAAAGAATTGATGCCAATCCTTCTCAAACACTTCCAAAAAATCAGACAATAAGAATACAAGAAAAGACAACAACAGACCAATATCACTTATGAATATCCACACAAAAATCCTGAACTAAATACTTGCAAACCAAATCCAACTGCATATTAAAAAGGATTATACTGCATGACCAGTTCAGTTTTATCAATCAATATAATACACCACATTAACAGAATGAAGGGAAAAATATCATATGATCATCTCAATGGATACAAAACAGGCATTTGACAATATCCAACACCCTCTGGTGATAAAAACACTCAACAAACTAGGAATATAAGGGAACTTCCTCATCATGATGAAGGGCATTTATTTAAAAAACCCCAAAGCTAACATAATACTCAATGGAGAAAGCCTGAAAGCTTTCACTCTAAGATCAGTAACCAGATAAGGACTGTACCTTTCACTACTGCTTTTCAACATTTTACTGGAAGTTCTAGCCAGAGCAATTAATCAGGAAAAAAAAAATTAAAAGGTATCAAAATCTGGAAAGAAGAAGTAAAACTATCCCTTTTTGCAGATGACATACTATATATAGAAAATCCCAAAGAATCCACAAAAAAAGCTACTAGACCTAATACACATATTCAGCAAAGTTGCAGGATACAAGATGAACATGAAAAAAACAGTTCTGCTTCTGTACATCAGCAACAAACAATCTGAAAAGGAAATTGGGAAAAAAATTTCATTAACAATAACATCAAAAAGAATAAAATACCTAGTAGTGAAATGAAAGACTTATACACTGAAAACTATACAATACTGCTGAAAGCAATTAAAGACTTACTGTATTTTTCCACAAATAAGGCACGCCTTCTACATATGTCAATTGCTCTCTCCCCCGCGAGGTATTTTCATAAATATGCTACACTAATTTTTTTACAGCCTATGTAAAAAACAAATTGGCATGGTGGCGCTTATGAAAATACCTCGTGGGGAGAGGGCGCAGTTGGCAAACAAACTTAGAAAGTGTGCATTATTTGCATAAAAATATAGTAAACAAATGCAAAGATATCCTTTGTTCATGTACTGGAAAACTTAATATTGTTAAGTGGTCAATACCAGACATAGCATTCTACAGATTCAACACAATCCCTATGAAAATGCCAACAGCCCTCTTTGAGGAAATAGAAAAGCTAGTTCTCAAATTCATATGAAATTGTAAGGGGCCCCAAATAGCCAAAACAATCTTTAAAAGGAAAAACAAAGTAGAACTCACAACTTCTGATTTCAAAACATACTAAAAAGTTACAGTAATCAAAACAGTGTGGTACTGGTATAAGAGTAGATATATAGACCAATGTAAAAGAATTGGGAATCTAGAAATAAACCCACATATCTACGGCCAATTGATTTTCAACAAGGGAGCTAAATCAATTCAATGAGAAAGGAATAGTCTTTTAAAAAAATAGTGCTGGGACAACTTGATCTCCACATGTAAAAGAATGATATTGGACCCATACCTCACACTATATATGAAAATTAACTCAAAATGGATCAAGGATCTAAATATAAGAACTAAAACCATAAAACTCTAGAAGAAAACAAGCAATGCTTCAAGATTGAGTTTTTCACAATGGATGTTATATAGGACACCAAAAGTATGAACAACAACAAAGGCAAAATAGACATAATGGACTTCATAAAATTATTAACTTTTGTACATCAAATCGCTTTATCAAGAAAAAAAAGAGTAACCTACAGACAGGGAGAAAATATTTGGTAACAATATATCTGATAACGGCATAATATCCAGAATATATAAGAAACTTATACAACTCAACAACAAAAAGACAAACAACCCAATTAAAAAAAAATGGACAAAGGACTTAAATAGACATTAATCCAAAGAAGATAGAGGAATGGTCAACAAGCACATGAAAAGATGCTCAACATGATTAGTCATCAGGGAAATGCAAATCAAAACTACAATTAGATACCACTTCACCACTACTAGTATGCAATTACCAGAAAAACGAAAAACAAGTGTTGGAGATAATGTGGAGAAATTGGAACTCTGATCTATTCCTGGTGGGAATATTGCGGCTGCTGTGGGAAACAGTTTTTGTTGGATTCTCAAATAGTTAAACATAAAATTATTATATGGACCAGCAATTCCACTCCTAGGTATCTACCCAAAAGACTTCAAAGGAGGACTTCAACCAGATACTTGTACACCAATGTTCACTCCAGCATTATTTACAGTAGCTAAAGGTGGAAACAACCCAAATGTCCATCAACAGATGAATGGATAAATAAAATGTGCTACATATATACACTGCAGTACTACTTAACCATAAACAGAAATTAAGTTCTAATACATGCTCTTATATGGATGAACCTTGAAAATGTTATGCTGAGTGATATAAGTCAAAGACTGTATGATTCCATTTATATGAAATATCTAGAAAAGGAAATGCATAGAGACAAAAGTTTATCAGTGGTGACCAGAGTATGGGGGGAGGGGAGTTAAGGCTTAAAGGATACTTTTTGTTTGTGGTGATAAAATTTTTTCTTGGAAAGAACAGTGGTAACAATTGCACAGCATGATGAATGAGATTAATGTCACTGATTATACACTTAAGACTGGTTGAAACAGCAACATTTTTGTGATATTTTACCATAATAATAAAAAGTTATCTTTTAAGAATGAGAGCAGAATTTTAGTTTATCCTGCAGAAACCCTAACTAAAGTAACTTCTAAATGATATTCTTCAGGAAGGAAGTTTAATTATCCCACAAGAATGACTGAGTTGCAGGAAAGAATGGTGAATAAAGAAACTAGTAAACAAGTGGGTCAAATATGAATAAGCATAGACAGTATTATTAATAACACTAATGAGTCAGAATCAACATGATGGAAACAGGTTTTACTAATCATGAGGATTAAAAAATAACTTAGTAGACAACAACGGTATATAAAGTTGGAGGGGATGACTGGAGTTCAAGTGCTGTAAAACCTTTGTATTATTGGGGGGGGGAGGTTAAAGATACTATGCTTAGAATATTAATATTCATGATAAAATTTCAAGGTAAATCACTAATAGAACTAGAGTATATAAATTCCAAATAGATAGAAGGGAAAAAATGGAATTAAAAAAAAAAACAACTCAGAATCAATCCAAAAGAAGGCAAATGAGGAGGAGAAAATAAGAAGCATTGAAAAAGTGGGACAAATAAAAGCCCAAAACTAAGATGGTAAAAATGGATCCAATTGACTGGTAATCACAATAAATGTAAGTGGCTAATATACACAATGCAATAAAACAAAGTATTTTAAGAGTACAAAGTAGTCGTGAGAATCATTCTTGTTTTATTCTAGATCTATCTTTGAGCTGTTTATCTAAGTCTCTTTTGAGACAATGTTTCCTGACTTACTCAACTGTCTGGGTAATGAGATCCAGAAGTTTGCTGCTTGCTGTGTAAGGACGGTTTATGTTTCAATTATCCTAAAATGACCTTTCAAGACTCAAGAGGGGCCCACTGAGGTCTAGCATTCCAGGGATTGGAAATAATTGCTTGATTCCCCTTTCCAACTGCTTCATAATTCCATAGAAATCAATCCTTTTTCCTGTCAGCTTTCCCCATCTCATAGTGAAAAGCTCTCATCTATGTGTTCTCTCCAGAGAGTTAGGCATCCACTCCTACCCCATCTCATTTTGGAAGCAGGAAGACAACTCAAATGTTGAATTCTTGATATAAGATTTACTTCAGAAAATGAAGCATCATCAATCTCAGGGGCAAATATTATTTCAATTACAGAAAAGATTCCAGCCTCCAAATACATAAATAAATAAAACTCAATTGGTCAGACTAATTCTCTCTACAATTTCCTCTAGACAATTATTTTCCATGCTATTTTGACCTAAGGATTTTCTCAGGAAATTCTTTTAAAATATTTTTTATTGTTTCTGTCTGGTAATAAGAAAAATATTTTAGGTAAAAAAATATTGTATGTATATATTTTAATATGAAATTTATTTCTAATATGTTTCATTATAATCATTAGTAAAGAATGATAATTAATTTACTTCATGTGGTATTAGCATAATGGCAACCTATAAATTCCTAAATGATATACTGCTTTCATTCTAGGGACAAATGTTTATACAAAGGAAAGTTGGAACGTTAAATGTTATAAAATAAAAAATAGGCAACAGCTAATTTTTGGAGCTCTTGCATTTTGTATTTAAAAAAGAACTGGTTTATTTTTATAATTGTCACTCTGTTTCTAAATGACAGCATAAGAAACAAGGTTCTGGCATTTTTTTCACCCACTTTTATCCCCCAAATAATTTACTATGATTGTAGTCTTCAATCCTGATAAAAGAAAAGGCCAAAATGGATGCAGTTAATATGCTATTTCCTCTTTGTAACATTAATCTGCCTTTCAAAAAACCACGTAGCATCGTGAACAAGAATTTTGATCAGATGAGGACAACTAATGAATCTACTAAAAAACATCTTAAAGTACATGCAATATTATTATCTTTTCATTCTCTTTACTGGCATATTAAATTTTAACATCAGTGTTTTTGATGCTTCGTGCCTTAAACAACATTTCATTAAAGGTATCAATATCTGTAAATATATGAATAAGACTAGAAAGGACAAAACTAAAAAATGGTCATAACCATTTGGGAGTTTGCCATGTTTGAGCTGAATTATTACCAACACAGGGAGTAGGACATGAACTTGCTGTCCATCACATGTTAATTTATCACCATACATGCTCAATCAATGTATTTTAGGCACCTCTAAAACAGATTTATATTAAGGGGAAATGTTTTAAAATGTTTTTCTGTTAACTGGATATTGAAACAGATGTCAGTTGTTACTACCTTTAACAAAATGGATCTTTACCTGGGACACATTGAAAACTTGGGGATTCAAGACACAGCAGTTAGATAACACTTCTCAAGTCCCTGGGTGGTACAAATGGTTAAGCACTCAACTACTAGCTGAAAGGATGGCGATTCAAACCCACCCAGAAGCGTCATGGAAGACGGGTGTCTTAGTCATCTAGTGCTGCTATAACAGAAATACCACAAGTGGATGGCATTAACAAACAGAAGCTTATTCTCTCATAGTCTAGGAGGCTAGAAGTCCAAATTCAGGGTGCCAGCTCCAGGGGAAGGCTTTCTCTCTCTGTTGTATCTGGAGGAAGGCCCTTGTCATCGATCTTGCCCTGGTCTAAGAGCTTCTTAGCACAGGGACCCTGGGTCCAAAGGATGCGGTCTGAGCCTGGCACTACTTTCTTGGTGGCATGAAGTCCCATCTCTCTAGTTGCTTCTCTATCCTTTTATCACTTGTAAGATAAAAACTGATACAGGCCACATCCCAGGGAAACACCTTTATACCGAATCAGGGCTATGACCTGAGAAAGGATGTTGCATTGCACCCTAATCCGCTTTAACATAACCTAATATTGCCTCATTAACCACAGGCAGAGATTAGGATTTACAACACATAGGAAAATCACATTAGATCACAAAATGGTGGACAACCACATAATACTGAGAAACCTAGCCTAGACAAGTTGAAACATATTTTGAGGGGACACTATTCAATCCATGACAAGAGGCCTAGCTATCAGCTTCCTAAAAGTCACAGCCTTGGAAATCCTATGGAGCAGTTCTACTTTCCAGACATGGAGTCGCCCTGAGACAAAATCAACTCAACGGCAATTAACAACAATAATTGTAGAACAGTAGTCCCTGGGTGGTACAACTGGTTAACATGCTTGGCTGCTAATCAAAATACTGGAGATTCGAGTTCATGCAGAGGCACCTTGGAAGAGAGGCCTGGCCATCTATTTCCAAATATTCAGCAATCAAAAACACTATAGAGCACAGTTCTACTCTGACATGCATGGAGTTGCCATGAGCCAGAACTTGTATGTAGTCTAGAACAACTGGTTTAAAAGAAAATTAAATTATATTAATTTGATTATTCTTTCAGTTGTTTCACTTAGAAAAAGTCATAGCTAAGGAGGCATATTTATTGATATGAAAGAAAGAAATGAGAAATGGGCTAAAGTCAAACAGGAACATAAAGAAAAACTACAATGTAAGGGCTTGGAGGGAAAATTGCACAAGGTATGATCATGATATAAAAAAAAAAAAACAAAAAAACCCATTGCCATCAAGTTGATTCCAACTCATAGCTACCTATAAGACAGAGTAGAAACTGCCCCATAGAGTTTCCAGGGAGCACCTGATGGATTCAAACTGCTGATCTTTTAGTTAGCAGCCATAGCTCTTAACCACTACACCAGCTGGGTTTCCTGATCATGATATACTGCAAAAAATACTGAGGAAACAGGAGTGGTATGCCTTTCAAAATGGTCAGATCGGGAAGTTAGACGCTCATTTCAATGAAGCCACTCAAAATGCTGTTCTATAAACTGCTTAATGAAGAGACTTCAGTGCCATTTTATAAGCACACAAGAAAGTAGTCTTTTCTTTTTTTGAATGCACAAGTGACATATATTCTGTTTAATCAGACACATTACTCATGAAGCTTCTTTTAAATGCCTCTTATTTCTTCAGAAAATTTGAGTCTATCCTGAAAGAATGAAGCTTCGTCACAAAGGAGGAGATTTCAAGATTCAGTCACAGTATCAGACTATAATTCCCAAGGTGGAGTTTCAGCAATGTCAAGCACTCTAGCACCCCCACTATGACAAGAGTTATTACTGCAAGGGATTCACATAAAAGATAATAACAACCGGTTATATCAACTTCAGTATGTTTGTAAAATAAATGAAACAAATTGTTCATTTATAATCATACATCATATAAGGTAGGGCTATCAACTTTATGTTGCCTCACCTTGTTAGATTCCAAACACATGCATCTTGGGTCTAGGCAAAGAATCCTGTTGTTATTAAGTGACTTCCAGTCAGTTCTGACTCAACTTGACCCTGTGTAAAACAGAATGAAACACTGCCCACTCCTGCGCCATCCTCACAAGCATGGCTACGCTTGAGCCAATTGTTGCAGCCACTGTATAAATCCATCAAATTGAGGGTTTTCCTCTTTTTGCTGACACACAAATTTGCCAGGCATGATGTTTTTCTTCAGGGACTGGTCCCTCCTGCTAACATGACCAAAGTATGTGAGACGAAGTCTTGCCATCATTCTTCAATGGAGCATTCTGGCTGTACTTCTTCCAAGACAGATTTGTTCATTCTTCTGGCAGTACATGGTCTATTCAATATTCTTCACCATCACCATAATTCAATGGCAACAATTCTTCCTCAGTCTTCCTTATTTACTGTCCAGCTTTTTCAGACATATGAGGCGACTCAAAATAATATGGCTTGGGTCAGGCCCACCTTAGACCTCAAGATTACATCTTTCCTTTTTAACACTTTTAAGAGGTCTTTTGCAGCAGATTTTCCTAATGCAATATGTCATTTGATTTCTTGACTGTTGCTTCCATGGGTTTTGACTGTGCATCCAAGTAAAATGAAATCCTTGACAACTTCAGTATTTTCCCATTTATCGTGATGTTGCTTATTGGTCTCGTTGTGAGAATTTTTGTTTTCTTTATGTTAAGATGTAATCGACACTGAAGGCTGTAATCATTGATCTTCATCAGGAAGTGCTTCATGTCCTCTTCACTTTCAGCAAACAAAGTTGTGTCATCTCGATATCACAGGTTGTTAATGAGTCTTCCTCTAATCCTAGAGGAAGGATTATTTACTGGAGAAAACTTATTCAAATTTTATGCACCAACCACTAATGCCAAAGATGAAGAAAATGAAGATTTTTACCAATTTCTCCAGTCTGAAACTGATCAAACACACTATCAAGATACACCGATAACTACTGGTGATTGGAATGCGAAAATCAGAAACAAAGAAGTATCCGTAGTCGGACAATGTGTCCTTGATAATAGAAAAGTTGAGGAAGATCGCATGATAGAATTTTGCAAGACCAACAATTTATCAATAGGAAATACCTTCTTCCAACAACATAAACAGCAACCATACACATGGACCTCATCAAATAGAATACACAGGAAACAAATCAACTACATCTGTGGAAAGAGATGGAGAAGCTCAACACCATTGGTCAGAACAAGGCCAGGGGGAGACTGAGGAATAGACATTCAATTGCTCATATGCAAGTTCAAGCTGAAGAAAATTAAAACAAGTCCACAACAGCCAAAGTATGACCTTGAGTATATCCCACCTGAATTTAGAAGACCAGAAGAGTTGTGGGATGACATCAAGGACATCATACATGAAGAAAATAAAAGGTCATTAAAAAGACAGAAAAGAAAAAAAGACCAAAATAGACGTCAGAAGAGACTCTGAAACTTGCTCTTGAATATAGAGTAGCTAAAGTGAACGGAACAAATGAAGTAAAAAAGCTGAACACAAGATTTCAAAAAGCAGATTGAGAAGACAAAGTAAAGCATTATAATGAAATGTACAAAGACCTGTAGTTAGAAAATCAAAAGGGAAGAACACACGCGGCATTTCTCAAGCTGAAAGAGCTGAGAAAAAATTCAAGCATTGAGTTACAACACTGAAGGATTCTATAAGCAAAAAGTTGAATCATGCAGGAAACATCAAATGAAGATGGAAAGAATACAGATTCTCTGTACCAAAAAGAATTGGTCACCATTTAACCATTTCAGAAGGTAACATATGAACAAGAACCAATGGTACTGAAGGAAGAAGTCCAAGATGCACAGAAGGCAGTGGTGAAAAACAAAGCTCTAGGAACTGACATAATACCAATTGAGATGTTTCAACAAATGGATGCAATGCTGGAAGCACTCACTCGTCTATGCCAAGAAAATTTGTAGACAGCTACCTGGCAAAACAACAGGAGAGACCCATATTTGTGCTCATTCCAAAGAAAAGTGATCCAAGAGAATGCAGAAATTACCAAACAATATCATTAATATTACATAAAAGTAAAATTATGCTGAAGATAATTAAAAAATGGTAGCAGCAGTACATCGACAAGAAACTGCCAGAAATTCAAGCTGGATTCAGAAGAGGACGTGGAACGTGAGAGGTATCATTGCTGATGTCAGATGGATCCTGGCTGAAGGCAGAGAATACCAGAAAGATGTTTACCTGTGTTTTATCGACTATGCAAAGGCATTCGATTGTGTAGATAATAAAATACAGATAACATTAATAAGAATAGGACTTCCAGAACACTTAATTATGCTTACGTGGAGCCTGTACATAGACCAAGAGGTAGTTGTTTGAACAGAACAAGGGGATACTGTGTGATTTAAAATCAGGAAAGGTGTACATCAGGGTTATAGCCTTTCACTTACACTCTGCTATAACCAGGTCCCTCAAATACTCAGGGTCTTCATTCTCTTTCTCCTGGCTCTCCAAAGAGGTGTGCTACTCAGAGCTGCAATGCAGCCTGGCATTAGCCAGTTACTCGAGGGAGAAAACAAAGAAATCGAGCTCCATGTCTCTGGCTACTATAGAAAACATTTTTCCTCCAGCTGGAAGTAAAACAATCTTCAGGCTTCCTGGAATGGGGACTGAGTCACCCAGGCCCAGCCCTCTGCACCGCTACAGTAATGGTTATAGACAATAAGCAAGCAAGCACGTACAACTGAAAAAAAACTTTGTTCTCCCTTTTTAATTGTGCTGAGAATTGTTGCTGCTGTTGTTGTGTGCCGTCAAGTCGATTCCGACTCAAAGTGACCCTATAGGGTAGAGTAGAACTGCCCCATAGGGTTTCCAAGGAGCAGCTGGTGGATTCGAACCGCCAACCTTTTGGTTAGCAGCCTGAGCTCTTAACCACTGCACCACCAGGGCTCCCTGTGCTGAGAATAGGGGGGAGGGGAAACTCACCTACTATGTGTGGCTCCCGATAGATAGACTCTGACAAACATATCCGTACAGAGAAGATCTAGGGCATATCACTTGCAAATCACGGCCAGCCCTCAGATTGCCCAATTGCTAAAAATGTACTAAATACCAAGATGATGTACGAAAAGAGAGAGATTGTTTTTGCTACTGAAACACAAAGGCCATATTTTCCTGGAATAGTCTTTAGTAGAAACAAACCACCAGGTTCATAACCAAGAATCTCCTTGACCCAGAAGTGAAGGCAAGAATGCAAACAGAAACCTGTACACCAATATTCATTGTGGCACTTTTCACAATAACCAAAAGGTAGAAACAACCGAAAAATCCATCAACAGATAAATGGATAAACAAACTGTGTTACGTACATGAAATGGAATATTACACAGCACTAAAGAGAAAGGAAGTCCTGATACATGCCACAACATGGACGAACCTTGAAAACATTATTCTGGGTGAAATAAGCAAGTCACAAAAGGACAATTACTGTATGATCTTACTTATATGAAATAAACAAATATATGGAAACCAAAGATTATTACTGCTTACCAGGGGTGGGAAGGAGAGTGAAAGGGGGAAGTGTTGTTTTGGAGGAATTGAGTTTCTGTTAATCATGGTGGAATATTTTGCAAAAGGACAGTGATAATGATGGCATACTATGAAAAATGTAATCAATGTCATTGAAAATTACATGTGGAAGTTGTTGTATTGGAGAACGTTTTTGTGTGTGTATTTTTACCACAATAATAATAAAAGTATCTGCTTGAACAACTCAAGTCCTCCTGATAATTTTCTACCTGAAAAAGTGAGTATAAGTTGCAGGGAAGTCTATAGCCTTTTTTTTTTTTCTTAAATTTTCATTATTTTGTTGTTGTTGTTGAGAATATACACAGCAAAATATACACCAATTCAACAGTTTCTACATGTACAATTTAGTGACATTGATCACATCCTTTGAGTTGTACAACCATTCTCATCCTCCTTTACTAAGTTGTTCCTTCCTCATTAACATAAATTTACTGTCCCCTAAGTTTCCTATCTAATCTTTCAAGTTGCTGTTGTCAATTTGATCTCAAACAGACAGTTCCTAAAAGAGCATGATGCTCAAGGCAGACAAAGAAATTGCCTATAGGTCAGAGTAATCCTAGTCTGAAGACCAACACTTGTATCTAGGATATCATGGTGTTCTTTATATATAAAGACCTGATCCAGTGTTTGACACATTAAAAAACAAAAGCAAAACCAGTTGCTATCAAGTCAATTCCAACTCATGATGACCCCCATGCATGTCAGAGTAGAATTGTGTTCCATACAGTTTTCAATAGCCGACTTTTCAAAAGTAGATGGCCAGGTCTTTCTTCCTCTGAGTGGACTTGAACCTCTAACCTTTTGATTAGCAGCCAAGTGTGGTAACCATTTGCTCAACACTCAGGGACTCTGTTTGACAGATAAAACCCATTGCCATTGAGTCGATTCCAACGCATAGCGACCCCACAGGACAGAGTGGAACTGCCCCAGAGGGTTTCCAAGGAGCAGGTGGTGGATTCAAAAGGCGGGCCTTTTTGGTTAGCAGCCAAACTTTTAACCAGTTTGCCACTAGGGCTCCAAGGAGTTCCCAAATGGAATTTAATACATAATAGTAGGCATTTAATATATGGTAGCTAATAAACGTTAAGGTACCTGACTCTAATAAAGATGAAACCCCAGATCTCCTATCAACTAAGGTCAGTAAATGTCTGTGTCTGTCTCTTTCAACACACACACACACACACACACACACACACACACACACATACAGCAAGAAGGGAGAGAAGAGGAGAAGCTAAGAGATCAAGAGGACACAAATATGGATATGGATGCATGTGACTAGTGTAATGTATCCATCGTATCTAGTCATAAATTCAATTTTGAACTATAACAACCTCACCCTAAAATGGAGACTCATGCTTTGTGGAATGAAAAATCTCTAATGTGGCTTTGGTTCTGTTTCTTAGCAGTGGAGCGAAGATAAAGAAAAGACAATGAGAAGAAAGACATTTAATAAATGAAGAATCAAATGTGAGGAAGCATGGTGTGGTAGGAAACGCAAGGGACCAGATGTAAGATAACCTGGGGTGTAGTCCAATCACTGCCACTCACTAGCTGCAGAACTTAGCAGAAGTCATTTACCCTCTCTGAGCCTACATTTCTTCATCTGTAAACAAAGAAATAAGTCTCTGTGCAGCACACTTCTTTGGATTAGGCTAAGAATCCAATAAGATAAAGGATAGCAAAGCAGTTGGCCAAATATAAACTACTATAAAATAAAGGTGCTTAATACAATTATGTTTATTAAAGAGTTCCATAAACATTGTTAACTAACTCTTCATTTATAAGGATGTACTATATGGAGCAGATGTTGATGGCTCAGGAAATAGGACAGGTATAATAAAAGCATGGGAAAAGAAGGCTTCATTAACCAGCTAGGTTGTAATCACAACCACAACCAAATATCTTTTTGTAACAACACAGCTCCAATATCCATGATCCCCTCAGAAACCACAAACTTACAGCTTGCAGCTTAAGAATTTAGTTAATGCTATATTGGCGCACAGCATCTTTGCATTCTCTTCCAAGTCCAAGGATTTTAATCTGTATTTTAAAATATCTGTATCTGCTTTTACTGCAGTAAATATAAAAGGCTACAATACCTTTATAAGAGCGGCAATTTACGTAGCATTGGTTAACCATGATAAATTAGGAGCTGTCTGTAAACAAGATACAGGCAGTCTCCAGACTACAAATGAGTTCCGTCTTAGTCTGTCTTTAAGTCAAATTTGTATGTTAAGTCAGTACAGTTAGGTAAGGTTCGTATCTAAAGTCAGACAGTCAAATGTTTGTCTTAGTATATAGTGTACCTTTCTACGCATTAAAAAAATTAAAGAAACACTTCCAGACACACTAAAACATCTTTAACATAATAATACAGTAATAATAGTAATAATGTTTTGTGTAAGTAGAGCCCGTTTGTTATTACGAACTATTATATGTACCTCACATTTTTAATATAATAGGCTTTACCGGTAGGGTACTAACAATGGAACTGCCTGTAGGTCCTTAGTCTCAACCTATATAATGAAAAAGAATCAGAAACACCACAGGGCACTGATTGTGTCATAGAAGGGTCACCATTTCTCCTGAGGCTCATGATGAGCTGAGGCACAGCAGTAAAGTGCTTGAGGGACCCTGGTTGATCCCATCACAGTAGGGTGGTAGTTGGCTTCTCAATTTGTCATTTCTTGTTTTCCTACATTTTAACTTGGTGTTTTTTGATATCATCGTGTCACTTTCTTCCTTTTCATTTTCCATCACCAATTTCATATGCCGTTACCATCTTTTATGAGAAACTTCTTTTCTGCAAAGCTGGCCTGTAATCACCCCCCCATTTCTATGCCACCTTTCTGACATGTGAAATGCCTACTATCAATTCACCCTCATTCATTTCTGCAGTTTCTTCTTTTTTCCTTGGATGCTCATTTTCTATGCCATCTTCCATTCTCATTTATATGGGATTTCCCTTTCACTTTTACTAAATATTGCTGTCATTTATTTCAGGGACCTCAGGAAGCCCTTGATCCTGACATTCATATGATTGCGAGTTGTTTATTCCTTTTTAGATATAAATAATTTTGAAAGTTTAGCAGGGAGCCTTTTCCCCCTTCACGTAGTTAAATCATTTGAAAGAGGCTGAAGTTTAAAAGAGCCTAATGTTGCTGACTATTTCGAAAATAAAGCTCCTAAATAATACAGGAAAAGGTCCAAGTTCAAGAATTTGATGGAAAATGCAAGTCTGAGCCAAGAGAGAGTTGTCATCATCTATACATTCAATACAAAATCTATTGGCTTTCCAAAAAAACTGAAAATTTTCCGGTTAGCTATGATACCAATTTTAACCATAACATTATTATTACTGAGTATACTTAGATTTGACCATATCACTCCCAAAATAGGTCTTCCAATTGAAGAAGCAGCCAATCATGACACTACCTACAGATGAAACACAAAACATCTGCCACTAAAATACCATCTATTTTGTGTTTTTACCTCCAGTTCTATGCTAATTGTGTGTGTGTGTGTGTGCGTGTGTGTATGTTTGTTTTAAATATCCAGATCTCATTTTGGCCATATGGAAACAAACTTTTGCCACTGATCTCCTTGACTAATGACAGACCTTCACTGAAGCCGTAAGGGTCCCTTTAAGAAATTATTTTATCATTTAGTAGAATTCCCAATAAGCTATGGAGCTCCATGAGGATAGTCATTGAGAATTGTTAACCTCTACTCACAATCAACACTTGTCTGTCAGTTTGTCTTACTGTGATGGCTTGCGTGTTGCTGTGATGCTCTAAGCTATGCCACTGGTACTTCAAATACGAGCAGGGTCTCCCAGGGTAGACTGGTTTCAGTGGAGCTTCCAGACTCAGACAGGCTAGGAAGAAGGACCTGGCAGTCTACTTCCAAAAAATATTGGCCAGTGAAAAACCAATGGATAGCAGCAGATCATTGTCTGATATACTGCTGGAAGATGAGCCCCTCAGTTGGAAGGCACTCAAAATATGACTGCAGAAGAGGTGCCTCCTCAAAGTAGAGCTGACCTTAATGACGTGGATGGAGTCAAGTTTTGGGGACTTTCATTTCCTGATGTGACACAAATTAAAATCAGCAGAAACAGCTGCAAACATCTATTATTAAATGGAACGTGGAATGTACAAAGTATGAATCTAGACAAATTGGAAGCCGTCAAAAATAAAATGGAATGCATAATGATCAATACCCTAGGCATTAATGAGCTGAAATGGACTGGTATTGGCCATTTTGAATCAAACAATCATATGGTCTACTATGCTGGAAATGACAAATTGAAGAAGAATGGTATCACATTCATCGTTA
Source organism: Trichechus manatus latirostris (assembly GCF_000243295.1). Taxonomy (NCBI): domain Eukaryota; kingdom Metazoa; phylum Chordata; class Mammalia; order Sirenia; family Trichechidae; genus Trichechus; species Trichechus manatus. Next base: position 8,537,114 of record NW_004444002.1, read on the forward strand.
AAAAGAACATTTCAAGATCTATCCCAAAGTACAACGCTGTCAGTGATAGGAAAATATCCATATGCCTACAAGGAATACAAGTTAATACAACCATAATTGAAATTTACAAACAAAACATTAATGCCCAAGATGATGAAATTGAAAATTTTTACTAGCTTCTACAGTCTGAAATTGATCGAAGATGCATTGATAATTACTGATGACTGGAATGCAAAAGTTGGAAACAAAGAAGAAGGATCAGTAGTTGAAAAACATGGCCTTGGTGACAGAAACTATGCTGGAGGTCGCGTGATAGAATTTTGCAACAACAATGTGTTATCCATTGGAAATATTTTTTTTCAACAACATAAACTACGATTATACACATGGACCTCGCTAGATGGAATACACAAGATCAAATGAACTACACCTGTGTAAAGAAATAATGGAGAAGCTCAATATAATCAGCCCGAACAAGGCCAGGGGCAGACTCAGGAACAGACAATCAACTGCTTGTATGCAACTTCAAGTTAAAGCTAAAGAAAATTAAAACATGTCCATGAGAGCCAAGGCATGGCCTTGAGTATATCCCACCTGAATTTAGAGATCATCTCAAGAACAGATTTGACACACTGAACACTAATGAACAAAGATCAGATGAGTTGTGAGATGGTATCAAGAACATTATACATGAAGAAAGTAAAGGGTCATGAAATAAGAAAAGAAACAAAAGGCCAATATGGATGTCAGAAGAGACTCTGAAACTTGCCCTTGAACATAGACTAGCTAAATCAAATGGAAGAAAAATTATGAGAGAGTTGAACAGAAAATTTAAAGGGCAGCTGGAGAAGAAAAAGCAAAGTAGTATAATGAAATGTCTAAAGACCTGGAGTTAGAAAGCCAAAAGTTAAGAACATGCTTGGAATTTCTCAACCAGAAAGAACTGAAAAAGAAATTGAAGCCTCAAGTTGCAATATTGAAGGATTCTATGCATAAAATTGAATGACATAAGAAGCATCAAAAGAAGATGGAAAGAATACACAGAGTCTCTGAACCAAAAAGAACTGGTCGACAATCAACCATTTCGGAAGGTAGCATATGATAAAAACCGAAAATACTGAAGGAAGAAGTCCAAGCTGCACTGAAGGCATTGGTGAAAAACAAGGCTACAGGAATTGACGGAATACCAATTGAGATGTTTCAACAAACGGATGCAAAGCTAGAAGTGCTCAGTTGTCTATGACAAGAAATTTGGAAAACAGCTACCTGGCCAACTGACTGGAGAGATCCATATACGTGCCCATTCTAAAGAAAGGTGATTCAACGGAATGTGGAAATTACTGACCAATATCATTAATATCACACACAAGTAAAATTTTGTTGAAGATAACTCAAAAATTTTTGCAGCAGTACATTGACAGGGAATTGCCAGAAATTCAAGCCACTTCAAAAGAGGATGTGGAATGAGGGATATCTTATCTGATGTCAGATGAATCTTGGCTAAAAGCAAAGAATATCAGAAAGATGTTTACCTGTGTTTCATTGACTATGCAAAGGTATTCAAGTGTGAATCATAACAAATTATGGATAACACTGCAAAGAACGTGAATTCCAGAAAACTTAACTGTGCTCACAGGGAACATTTAAATAGACCCTGAGGTACTTATTCAAACAGAACAAGGGGATACTGAGTGGTTTAAAATCTGAAAAGGTGTGTGTCAGGGTTGTATCCTTTCACATACTTATTCAATCTAAATGCTGAGCCAACAATCTGAGAAGCTGGACTATATGAAGAACAATATGGCATCAGGACTGGAGGAAAACTCATTAACAACCTGCGATATGCAGATGACACAACTTTGCTTGCTGGAAGTGAAGAGGACTTGAAGCACTTACTGATGAAGATCAAAGACTACAGCCTTCAGAGTGGATTAAAACCCAAAACCGTAAACCAAACCCACTGCCGTCAAGTCGATTATGACTCATAGGGACCCTAAAGGACAAAGTAAAACTACCCTATAGGGTTTCCAAGGCTGTAATCTTTATGGAAGCAGACTGCCACATCTTTCTCCCTCAGAGTGGCTGGTGGGTTTGAACTGCCAACATTTCAGTTAGCAGCTGAGTGCTTAAACACTGCACCACCAAGGCTCCCTTTCAGTATGGATTACACATCAATATAAAGAAAACAAAAATCCTTAAAACTGCACCAATAAGCAATATCATGATAAATGGAGAAAATACTGACGTTGTCAAGAATTTCATTTTACTTGTATCCATAATTAATGCCCATGAAAGCAGCAGTCAAGAAATCAAATGACATATTGCACTGCACAAATCTGCTGCAAAAGACCTCTTTAAAGTGTCAAAAAGTGAAGATGTCACTTTGAGGACTAAGGTGTGCCTGACCTAAGCTATGGTAGTTTCAATCACCACAGATGCATGGGAAAGCTGGAAAACGAATAAGGAAGAGCGAAGAAAAATTGATGCCTTTGACTTATGGTGTTGGCAAAGAATATTGAACACACCACGAACTGCCAGAAGAACCAAAAATCTGTCTTGGAAGAAGTACAGCCAGAATGTTACTTAGAAGCAATCATGGTGAGATTTTGACTCATGTACTTCGGACATGTTATTAGGCGCGACCAACCCTGGAGAAGGACATCATGCTTGGTAAAGTAGGTCATCCAAAAAGAGGAAGACTCTAGAGGAGACGGACTGACACAGTGGCTGCTACAATCGGCTCAAGCATAACAGATTATGAGGATGGTGCAGCATGGGGTAATGTTTTGTTCTGTTCTACATGGGGTTGCTATGAGTTGTAACCAAGTTGAAGGCACCTAACAACAAACAATAAAACTCACAATCTGCCCCTCCCAGAGAAACTGTGATAACCTCGACGGACTCAGTTTCATTCAAAATTACATCTGTTTTGAGAATCACTTCCTATGTCAAAATTACTGTGACATTTTTATAGTAACAACATGTGAACTACAGGATACTATAACCCTATCTCACTGATTGTTCATTCTGACTATTTAACATATATAACATACAGTTCCTAAGAACTGCACTCACTCTATATTAGATGTTCATGGTTGTGGAATAGGTTCAGTTGAGGATTAGAAAATCACAAATAAGAGGATTGTAAAGGGTCCACAAGAAAACACTAGAACATTTTGATTTCTGCCATTAGCAACAGAGAATTAGGTAATTTGGATCAAAACTCATACTGAACACGATAAAAAAAAAAAGGATAAAATATTTAAAGCATCTTCCCCAAAGTATCAAAGAGCTATTAAGGAAAAAAAGGAAATACTGGACCAATAAATGAAAGAAAAAGTAAATCCAGAGAGGTGAGCCCTCCATTTGTCCACCCAGTGGACATTGGACAACCTGAACAAATGACTAAAGATGAGCAACACAGTTGACAGCATTGCAAGACTAGGGTATCATGGATTGAATTATGTCTCCCCAAAAATGTGTGTATCAATTTGGCTTGGTCATGATTCCCAGTATTGTATGATTGTGTACGTTCTATAACCTGATGTGATTTCCTTATGTGTTGTAAACTCTATCACTATGATGTAATAAGATGGATTAGTGGCAGTTATACTGATGAGGTATAAGAGATTGGATAGTATCTTAAGACAATCTCTTTTCAGATATAAGAGAGAGAAGCGAGCAGAGACACATGGGAACCTCATACCACAAAGAAAGCAGTGCCAGGAGCAGAGTGAGTGCTTTGGACCTGACATTCCTGCACAGAGAAGCTCCCCGACCAAGGCAAGATTGATGACACAGACCTTCCTCCAGAGCTGACAGAGAAAGTGTTCCCTTGGAGATGATGCCCTGAATTTGGACTTGTAGCATACTGGACTGTGCAAGAATAAACTTCTCTTTGTTAAAGCCATCCACTTTTGGCATTTCTGTTAGAGCAGTACTAGATGTCTATGACATAGGGTGACAAAAGTTGGAGTCCAGAATCAGCAAAGTACGGAAGTCCTGATAAATCACACTGTGTTTAGGGCTGTATCTTAGGAGGGTAGATCAGAAATAACCAGCCCTCACAGAGACTAAAGGCCAACTTTGACTTATCTAGGAAGCCTAGATTAGGGTGATTTCAAGTTGCCAGCATGCCCAGACATGTAGCAGTAACAAATGAACATTCCCACTAAAGAAAAATAACATCATTCAAGGTCTCACATTTATTTTCAAAAATATATATTTTTTGAAATACAATGTCCAGCCTTCCCAAATGGCGAGTTCTAGGGATGAGGCAGGACATATATAAGCACAGAGCATCTCCTATTGCCAAAAAGTAAGAAATTCTCAAAAATAAAATAAACAAAAATAATGATGGTGGCATGTCAAAGTGACACAGGGACCAACTGAAAGAGCTCTCACTGGCCAAAACTGAAACAATTTGAGTAACAAAATAAATCATGTAGTATTGGATTATGACCCAAAGTATTAACTAAATGACTATGAGTCTATACTTATATAAATGATTAAATCAATAAATAAATGGAGGAGAAGAGAGAGATCTCTTGTGCAGAAGAATTCCAAATAAGTTATGGAGATGCTCCCTTCCTCAAGGAGGTAGAACATACCTCCCTACTCCTAACTGTGGGCTGCACAGAATGACTTTTTACCAAAGAGTACAGTATGAAAAGGGAAAAAACAAGAGTAACTTTACAGTGGAGAAACTTAAGAAACACTACCTCAGCCAGGTAATCAAGGTCAACATCAAATGTGATAAGACATGTTGATAGTATATACCTTTCATATGATGTAATGAAAATGGCACTTTACCTCTGTGTTCTTCCTTCTTAAACCTAAAAACCCCAGTCTAATCATGAGGAAAATATCAGACAAATCCCAAATGAGGAACATTCTATAAAATCCCTGACCGGTACTCCTCAAAACGGTCAGGATCGTCGACAAAAAGGAAAGCCTGAAAAAATGTCTCAGTCAAGAGTAGCCTAAAGAGACATGATGACTAAATGTAATGTGGTATCTTGGATGGGATCCTGGAATAGAAAAAGGATATTAGAGAAAAACTAAGGAAATATGAAGAAAATAAGAACTTTACTTAATAATAATGTATCAATATTGCTTTACTAATTGTGACAAATGTACAATACTAACTTAAGAAGTTAATAATAGGGGAAACGGTGTGGGATATACAGGGACTCTATGTACTATCTTTTCAATTATTCTGTAAATTTAAAAACTAGTCTAAAATTTTAAAAGTTTATTTTAAACAAATATAATGCTGAGCAAACAATAAAAGATAACCAGGACCATAAAAAGACATGGCAACATGAAAGAGAAGTATCATGAATGACAGAAAAAGAGATCCACAAGGACTATATATAGTAAGATTACCAGGCATAGCTACAATATAAATATGCTTAATATTTTCATGTAGATAAAAACTAAGCTTAAATTTTTAGCAAGGAACATGAAACTATAAAAATAACACAATAGATTAGAAAAAGAATCAAATAGAAATTCTAGAACTGAAAAGTTCAATAACCAAATATGTGAATGCAATGGATGGGCTTAACAGCTAAAAATAAATTAATGAAATAGAAAATAGATCAGAATAAAAAATATATATATTCAGGATGAGACAAATAGAAACAAAGAACAGAAAGAAATAAGAGAAAGTTAGAGACATAAAAGATAAAGCAAGAAAATCTAACATATGTGTAACTGGAATTCCAGAAAGAAAGCCGAGAAAGATGGGATAGAACAAGTATTTGAGAAAGAAAAGCTGTGCAATTTCCAAAATTGATCAAAGGTATCAATCCATACATTTAGGGTTCTGCAAAAATCCCAGATAAACTAAATAAAAATAAATCCACAAGAAAGCACATCATGATGAAATTGAAGATAAATAAAGACAAAAGGAAAATCTTTAAAGCAACAAGAAGAAAAAAATTTCCTTCAAAAGAGTAAAACTTAATCTGACAGAAGATTCTCATCATCAACAGAAGTCAAAAGACAATGGAAAGATATCGTCAATGTGCTAGGAGGGGGGAGGGAATTGCTAACCTAGAAGTCTACACCCAATGAAAATATCTTTCAAGATTAAAGGTAAAATAAAGACATTTTCAGATAGATAAAAACTACGAGAATTCACCATCAGCTTACCCATCCTAAAGGAAAGAATAAAGGGTATTCTTTAGGCTGAAAGAGAATGGTCACAGATAGAAAGTTAGACATGAAAGAAGACAAGACAAACAACGAAAACTGTCAATATGGGAGCATGTCTAAAAGAATACTGATTGCACAAAAAAGAATAATGCCTAGTGAGGATTATTTTTTGTATGCATATATAAAAATAAAGAAAAAATTAAGATATATGGCGATAATATATAAATCAGGAGTGGGAAAAATTAAGTTAAACTGTTCTAGTATCTTTGCATTTCTCAGGAGGGTAAAACTGATAATTTAATTAGATTTAATAAGTCAAGAATGGATGTTGTAATCTCTAGGTTAATTACTAATAGGAAAACAAAAGAACATATAACTACCAGGGGAAAAAGAGAAATAAATCTAAAAAAAAAATCAACCAATCCAAAATAAAGTAAGAAAGAAGAGAAAGTGGAAAACAGAACAGGAAAAACAAATAGAAAGCATATAACAAAATAGAAGATTTAAACCAAAATATATCAGTTATTACAATGACTGCAAAAGAACTAAATGATGTGCAATGTATAAGATACATATCTAAAATGTAAGGATACAGAATGGTTGAAACTAAAATGACCAGATAGAAAGTGAATATAGCTTTATTAACTTCAGACAAAATAAATATTGATGCAAAAAGCATCATAAGAGATACAGTGTCATTAATAATAATGAAATATATGACTATTCTAAACTTGTGACATCTGATAATATGGCCTTAAAGTATCCAAAGCAAAAGTTGTAGAGCTCAGGCACTTCACACACACACACACACACACACACACACCCCCCGACACACGAAAATCTAAATAGCCAATAAACATTTCAAATAATTTTCAATCTCAATAGTAATCAGGAAATGAAAATTAAAATTGTAAAGAGAGACTGCTACATACCCACCAGAACAGCTTTAACTACAAAAAGGCTGAAAATAACTCGCATTGATGACAATAAGGAGCAACAGAAAATCTCACACATTCCTGGTGGGATTGTAAATTGGTACAACCACTTTGGAAAACCATATGGCATTATCTTTAAGTTGAGTATATGTATATCCCATGATTAGGATGTCATATTTTATCAACAAAACAGGGATATTTTTGAGAGTGAAATGGAGCACTCTAAATATTTATACCAGGACAACAGGTGTAAACCAGGACTAAACCAAGTAAACCAGGATATAAAGTCTTCCTACCCATACCACACAATTCGCATCTTAGGTATGTATCCAACAGAAATGCATGCACATATACACCAGGAGCATTATTCATAATAGCTCATTTTGGAACCAATGCAAATATCTATATAAAAGAAGACAGTGTAGTGTATTCACTAAAAAAAAAAAAAAAAAAACAAATTTCATCTACATTCAACAATATGGATGAATCTCAAAAACATAATATTGAGCAAAATAAGCCAGACACAGAACACATACTGTAGGATTCCATTTCTAGAGAGTTCAAAATAATAGGTTACAATATATGGAGACCTGGTGGCACGGTGGTTAAGAGCTTGGCTGCTAACCAAAAGGTCAGCAGTTCGAATCCATCAGCCGCTCCTTGGAAACCCTATGGGGCAGTTCAACTCTGTCATATAGGGTCGCTATGAGTTGGAACTGACTCAGCAGCACACAGCAACAACATAGAGTTCAGGAATATAAACTTAAATGGCAAAACTGAAGAAAAGTAAGGAAATAATGATCATAAACATTAGGAAAATTGTCCCCTCTTAGGAATAAAGGGGCCCTGGTAGCAGTGGTTAAGCGCTCGGCTGCTAACTGGAAAGTCGATGGTTTGAACCCACCAGCTGGGAGAAAGATGTGGCAGTCTGCTTCCATAAAGATTACAATACAGACTTGCAAACCCCATGGGGCAGTTCCACTTTGCCCTATAAGGTCACTATGAGTCAGAAATGACTCGATGGCAATGGGTTTTCGGTTTGACAGTTGGGAAGAATGAGGAATGAGTACTTGGAAGGGTACACAGGAGTGCTTCTGGAGAGTCTCAGCCAACCACGGTGACCTTACATGTTGTAGTCTTCAATATCGTCATCTGGGTGGTAGTTATATGTGAGTGTTCACTTAGTGAATATTCATGAGCTCTACATTTTGTTTTATGCACTCTTCTGTATGTCTATTATATTTCACAATAAATAGATTTAATAAAAACAGGAGCTACCACGGGCTGAGCAAGGAAGCACCTAGTAGTAATATACAGAGGGAGGCAGGGTTTGGTACTGGAATGCACAAATTTCAAGCTGAAGAGAGAAGGCCTCTTGAACAGCAGCAATACTGGAGCTCTTCTTTTGCTTTAAAAAGCAATTGCAAAATTAAAATCATTTGCAAGACAAGAACCCACTAGAAAGATGTACACTGTGAGGCTAAGATCAATATTACCTGGTAGTACTGAGAACACCCCTCCAAGTTTCTTTACCCAACAAATATATCCAAGAAACACATTTATAGTATAAACCTGGCCCGTTAGCATGAAACCCCATGGCCGTGCTAGAGGGAGACGTGAGTGTGCTTTGACCTTCTTTCTGAATAAACAGTAACTGATCTTAATCTTTTCACTTGGGGTACAGTCACACAAAATAAATCGAAGGAATGCAAAAGAGAAACCGTTTCTCTTACACATCTCCACCGCCATTGGTCCTAGACAAACCTCTGAAAGTGTTCCAAGAGATGGTCCAATCAATCTGTCACTTGCTAAGTAAATAGAATAGATTTGACCTAAGTCTTAATTTTACGGGTTTTATTTGTCTGTTTTCAGCAGGAGGTAAAATGTGCCAAATTCTTACTTCATTTTCACTCTAAGGTTTAAACATAAATAACCATTCATCTAAGTGTTGGACCACACTGTACAGAACCACTTAAAGCCCAGGAATACGGCACTTGTGCTAATGGCTTCCGCTGTCTATGAGGAAATGTTACTTGCATCTTGCTGACCACTTTGGACTGATGAAAGCAAAGAAAAAAAAAAATCTCAAAGTTAATTCACCCCGTCCTTAAAATGCATGGAATCAGCATGTTAACAACTTTAGACACATATTTCATTAGGGACTCTTCAAAACTTACAAGGGACTAGCTCCCCATGAAAAAATAAATTTGTGTTCTCAAGGATCCAGTCAAATGCTTTTTCTATAAAAGATAACAGTAGGACAATCACTGAAGCTTGAATAAGGACTACAGATTAAATAATAATATTGTATTGATATTTATTTCCTGGTTTTGATCACTGCACAGTAGTTATATAAAAGATTTCCCATGATTTTAGGAAACACACTGAAGTTGTAGGGGTAAAAAGACATAATAACTTGCTTTCAAAGAGTTTAGGAAAATATATATACATATACATATGTATATATGTATGTATGTGTGTGTATGTGTGTGTATAAACATATAGTTAGTTAGTTGCCGTCGAGTTGATTTGGAAGAGAACAGAGAGAGAATAAATGCAGTAAAATATTAACATTTGGGAAATCTTTGTGAAGGATATATGGGAGTTCTTTGTATGTCTGCAACTTTTGTATAAATCTGAAATTATCTCAAAATAAAAAACTCAAAATAAGCAAGCTCATGGTTGAAGGTCTAGGTTAAAAAAAAAAATGTGACTCCTTGACAGAAGAAAAATATACAGGCCCGGCCAATAACAAGCTGTATGACTGTGGGCAAACCACTTGATTTTTCTGAATCTCAGTTACAGCATCTTTTATAAAAATTAGTTGATTAGATAGTATTTAAGTCCCATTCCAATTTGAAAATGTAATGATTTTAGGTATGCTTATGTGCCCCCCATAATTACCTCTTTCAAGGAAATGCACAAATAATAAAAACAGTTAGCATTTATTAAGAATTCTGTTCTAGGCACCTTTCTGAGATGTTTTACTTATATAAACTCATTTAGTCTTCTCATTTTGTAGAAGAGGAAACTGGGGCACAAAAAGGTGACAAAATATGCCTTAGGTGACACAATTGATAAGTAAACAGAGACCATGCTTATATCCCTGATAGCAGAAGTCAGCACACTTTCTGTCAGGGACCAGATGGTTAGTATTTCAGGCTTTGTGTATCTCATAGGTCTCTGCTGCATATTCTGGTTCTATTTATATAACCCTTTAAAATGTAAAAATACCCTTTTAATGCATAGGTCTTACCAAAATATGTTTTAGCCCACAGGCTGACCTCTGTCTTAAACTATCCTGTCTCTTGGGATAAGACTTGGCAGTCACCAAATGACATAACAGGTGATCACCTAGTCTAATCTTCTTATTTTACAGATGAGGTGCTAAGATGGCAAGTAGTTTTCCTAAGGCCATACTACTCATCAGGAGACTTGATCCCAAATTAAAACCTTGGTCTTCTGGCTCCTCATCCAATGCTCTTGGAATCATGGAGCACTAACTTTTAGATGTGTCCTGGGGAAACCCAAAATATGCTATTAACTTATATTTGCATTTATGGCCACTGGCAACAAATCATTGACTTTAAATCAAGCTGGAAAACAGGACCTATATAAAAGTTTTCAAAGATAACAAATGGTACACAAATACTAGGCTATCTGAATTAACTCAAATCAATTCAATATATTTGAGGGCCTTCTATATGTCCAGCATTGTGAGAGAACAAAAAGAACTAAGCGGCCTCTGCTTTCAGAGAAAAGCCTTGTGGGGAAACATGAAATTGCGAGCAAAAGACAGGAAGTCAGGAAGGGGAGGGATCAATGAGGGTTGCAACTCTCCCAGAGTTCCATGAGAAACAGAACTGCAGACAGAGCTGAGGAAATGGGGTAAACCCTTTGGGGAGCCTTCTGTATTGCATTAGCATGGGCTTTAATTCAACTCACTCAACCAACATCAAACAAAGATTAAATGAATGCATGTGTTATGGATACAGTAAGAAGACATGGTCTCTGTGCTCAAGAACTTTGAAACCTGGTGACCACCACATGATTTCACTTGTGGCATCTCTATAGATTTGAACACATGCCTCCTAGCAGGTCTTCCAAAACCGATTAGCTTGACAGCTGACACAGAAGACACGAAGAGCTCAAAAAGGAATGAAATTCAGTGGCTGAAAAGGAAAATGGTGACTTCAGATGAAATTGATTAATCAAGTTCTCAGTAGCTCCCTCCAAAGTTACCTTTCCCTTGATTCCTCTACAAGGCTGTTCTCTCAAGGATAGGATGAACAGTGTTTAGATATCAGAGAAGTCAAGTATCCAGCCAATTTAAGCTGGATCTGTTCTCTGTCACTGTGTAAAATATAACAATTCCTTCAATGTGATGTATATTTTCTGTCTTGTTATTTGTTTTCCAGTAAAAACATCAGTTGACTACATTAATTTGTACCAAAGCAATTTTTTTAAAATTATACTTCACGTGAAAGCTTACAGAACAAACAGTTTCTCATGAAACAGTAGTACACATGTTGTTTT
>NW_004444002.1:8549135-8579830 GCF_000243295.1 Trichechus manatus latirostris
TCTCTGTTGTGATCCTGGTCAGAGCAGTCAGTGGTGGTAGCCGGGCACCATCTAGCTGTACTGGACTCAGTCCGGTGGAGGCCTTGGTAGCTGTGGACCATTAGTCCTTCGGACTAATCTTTTCCTTGTATCCTATTCTCTTCATTCTCCCTTGCTCCCGAAGGCGTGAGACCAGTGGAGTATCTTAGATGGCCACTCACAGGCTTTTAAGACCCCCGACACTACTCACCAAAGTAGAATATAGAACATTGTCTTTATAAACTGTATTATGCCAATTGAGCTAGATGTTCCTCGAGACCATGGTCCCCACAGCCCTCCGTCCAGCATTTCAGTCCCTCAGGGAGTTTGGATGTGTCTATGGGGCTTCCATGAAGTACCAAAGCAATTTTTAACCATCAAAGCCCACGAGCTTTCTTCAGCCTTACTCTGACCAAAGCTTTACCCCAAAATTATGAGGTATCTTAATGCTGGCTGTAAAACTGTTATCAAGTTCACTTACATACTCATAAATTTTTCATATCTGCATATTATTGTCATATTCTTGGTAGCCTTACAGTAGTCCTTATAAGCTATAGAAATGACACCAATACTTAGCTAGTGGGACTAGAAGCTAAAGTAAGGGAGATGATCTGGTGAGTTAAATAGGGAGGGGATGGACAGGTCTTAAGCTCTTTGAGATAACCACTAACTGAAGAAGGAGAATATAATACAAAAATGAGAAATTAGAAGATCCACATTTTAGCTCTGCTTCTGTCACTAACTCCTCTGGCCCTCAATTTCCTTATCAGGACATGAAGAGCTGGATAAGATGACCTCTAAAGGCCCTTTTAACAATATATTATTCAATGGTTTACACATATTGCAGTTAAAAATGGAAGTTTAAAGAAAAATAAAACAAGGTCTATATACTAAAACAATTAAAAATTAGCCAAAGACCTAACTGATCACCTGGACAAAGAATCAGCAAATGTTGTGAAGAGGAAGACAGCACATATTTTAGGATTTGAGGACTACCTATGGTTTCTACCTATTCTTTATTCTTTTTTTTTAAAAAACAACCCTTTAAAAATGTACAAACCATTCTTAGCTTGCAGACTATACAAAAAGGCCAGATTTGACCTGTGGAACATACTTGACCAACTCCTGCTTCTAGTCCATGGGCCCTGGTGGCACAGTGGTTAAGATCTGCGGCTGCAAACCAAAAGGTCAGCAGTTTGAATCTACCAGCCGCTCCTTGGAAACCCTATGGGGCAATTCTGCTCTGTCCTATAGGGTCACTATGAGTTGGAATCGAATCGACAGCAATGGATTTTTTTGGGGATCCAGTCTAACACTCATTTTACAGAAAATGAGGCCCAGAGACATTAAGTGACTTGTCTATGGTCATAAAGCTAGTGAATAACAAAGTCAGAACTATTTGTCAGGATTCCTAAATCCTTTTCCAGTGTTCTTGGCTGACTAACTAAAAAATGACTTATCATAGCCCTTTAACACAGCAGAATGAGTTGTTTGACCTTTTCTAATCTCTTCCCTTTTGGCACTCATCTTTGTGACATGTGACCTTACGTACCTTCTAGGTATTCCAATACCTATCTAGGGCCCTCAATATGGTACCATATCTCAGCCTGCCCTTTTCCAGACAGTACTTTTTACATCTTATCCAAAATCATCCATTAGGCATCTCTTTCTCTCAAAGTCCTATTTTCTACAGTGGGATGAACTTAATCTTGCCATAATGAGAATGTGGGTCACTAAGGTAAAGTTGCTCAGTTTCAGTTTGACCTCTCTCTATGGTTAAAATGGTAAGTTTCATGTAGTGACCTTATATTGCCACACACTTATAAAGAACATCTCACTTAATCCCCCACAAAACCCTATTTAAACTTTCATGTTGGCAAAGAATATTGAATATACCATGGACTACCGAAAGAGTGAACAAATCTTAAAAGAAATACAACAAGAATGTTCCTTAGAAGAGAGAATGGTGAGACTTCAACTCGCTTACTTTGGATACATCATTGAAAAGGATCCATCACCAGAGGAGTACATCATGTTTGGTAAAATAAAGGGCCAATAAAAATGAGGGAAACCTTCAATGACAAGGATTGACACAAAAGTCACAACAATGGACTTAAACATACCAATGATCATGAAGACGGTGTAGGACCAGGCAACAGTTCATTCTGTTATACATAAGGTTGCCATAAATCAGAGCTGACATGATGTCAACTAAAAACATTATTATTCTCATTTTACACGTGAGAAAATGAGGTTAGTGCCTTGTCTAAGATTACGCAACTAGTAAAGGGTGGAACAAGCATTTGAAAGTAAACCTTCCTGAATCTGAAGCCTCATAAACAGTAAAGTCTATAGATTCAGAACAACTGGGTGACAAAAGGGTAAGAGGGTATTTCACAAGGGACAGGATCTCTAGAACCTCCAGGGTACATCAGACCTAGTTCTAGTTTCCTTTCCATAAAAAACCATTAATCATGAGGCTGAAACTTGGCTTGAGCAGTTACCTTGTCACTCATACCTCCAGTGTGGCTTACCCAATATGGCAGGAACAACAACTCTGAATATCTCTAGTCTGACCCAAAGCTGTGATGGATAGTGATAGCCTTTGGAAATGGAGTGCACTGGGCAGCCAAATAATAGACTATCCATCAAGTAAAACAGAAAGAGTCTAGCTAATGCAGCATTTAGAAATTAAAGAAAACCACTGAGCAGGTGGTGAAAGGTACTTGATCATTCCCATCTAATGTCTAAATTTAATCATCTCCCCAGCTGGGCCACCCACAGTGGACTCAGTAGAGAGGGCTTCTTGTTTGCAGAGGAACAAAGTACCCTGTGGTACAGCTCTTCATCAAAGCAGTCACTACCAGACATTTGTTACCCTCACAGCGCTCAGGAGTTGCTCCTAAACAGCTGTTAGTCAGGAACTCATCCTAATGGACTACTTGCATGTTTAAATACACATGTAAAACTTAAAATTACAAGTACCACTCTCACTTTATCACCTTCTTGACATAGCAGAAATTCACTGAGCTAGCAATCAGAAAGCTTCAGTCTGTCCCCAGTTCTGCTGTAAACTGGCTGGGTAACCTTAGGCAAGTTACTTCCTCTCTCGGGGTCTGTTTTTCCTTCCAGAAAAAAAGGGAAAACTTTCGATTCAATGATGTCTAAAATCCTTGTTCAAGTTTCCCTATTATTTCACAGATGCACATCCTTCCCTTATTCTAGAACCCTGATCTCTATGAATAAAATGCAAGCTTGACATTCAAGCTTCTCGATGATTCAAGCTAACCTTTCTTATCCTATTCCATCTCCCAACCTTTCTTAAAAATACATCTTCTGTTCAGATCAGGTCAGCTACTCCATTTCTTTGACATGCATTCTATGTTCATTTCCACAGACATACCGTCTTTCAGACTCTTCCCCTAGCCTAAAATTTCTGCTATGATCCAAGCCTGCCCTATCCTTCAAGACACAGCTCATTCTCATGTTCTAAGAAATTTTTATTTCAGGAAAGAGAAAAAGGAGAAGATAACGGTTATATCATCCCTACTGCAGAGTTTATTCAGAACTCTATAGCCCCATAAGGTAGTGGTTTTAATTCAACTCCCTGAGAGTCCAAAGTAGCAAAAAGTAAACCAATCATAATCATGGACACATTCTAGTCGGTGACCATAATCTCACAAAAGGTCCCATAGACAAAATGGTAAACCTTTTAAAATATGAGATGGCTGACTTTGAAATCCTCTTGAATTTTATAAAACAATTAAGAATACTAGGTTGCAGATGTTACGATGTAGTATTCGCACTAGATCTCAGACCTCGTAAAATATCAGAGTTCAAAGAATTCCTTGTTGTTGTTGTTGTTGTTGTTAGATGCCGTCGAGTCATTGCTGACTCATAGAAACCCTATGTACAACAAAACGAAATATTGCGCGGTCTTGCACCATCCTCACAATCATTGTTATGCTTGAGCCCACTGTTGCAGCCACTGTGTCAGTCCATCTGGTTGAGGGTCTTCCTCTTTTTTGCTGAACCTCCACTTTCCCAAGCATGATGTCCTTTTCCAGGGACTGGTCCCTCCTAATAACATGTCCAAAGGATTCCTAGAGGTCATCAAGTCAACACTCCTACCTAATGCAGGCTATCCCAGACAGATGGTCATCCTATCTCTACTTAAACATTTCCAGGGACAGGAAACTCAGTACCTCACAAGATAGCCCCAAAACCACTTGTGATTCATTAAATTCATTACTTCATTCAATATATAACTATTGAGAACCTACCATGTTCCAGGCATTGTTTTAGGTATGATTGAGATGGAGTGGTAATCAAGAAAAACAAGGTCCACTAACGGAGCTTACATTTGATCTGTACGGAGATAAATAGAAAGCAAGTAAATAAATATATAAACAAGAATGTCTGATAGTTACAAGTGCGATAAAGGGGAAAAAAGGGTTATGAGATAAGGAAAAACAGAAAGTGGGGGTGCAAGTGCCAATATAAAATTCCTTGGTTGGGGAAGACCTCTCTGAGGAGGTGACATTTGAACTAAGACCCTGAATAACTAGAAGGAACCAATGATGGAAATATTTTTTGGGGAAGAGTGTTCCATGGAGAAAGAGGGAACAGTAAATAAAAAGGGTCTGAGGGAGGAGCAGACCTGATGTACACAAAGAACAGCAAGGTGGCTGAACTACAATCGGTGAGGGGGAAAGTGGTAGCAGATGAGGTGAGAGAAACAAGCAGAGGCCAATAATAAGGTCCTGTAGGCCATAGTTAGGGACTTGGTGTTTTCTTCTGAGTGCAATGGGCTGTTCTGCATTTTAGGATGATATATACCAATGTTATCCCTCTTCCACATGACAATTCTTTACATATTTGAAGACACTGATTATATCCTCCCTAAGTTGGCTTTTCTATAAGCCAAAAGTCACTAAATTCTTCAACAATTTCTCCTAGATTGTATTTAAATTACTCACTATTCCCTTCACACCCTTTTGATCATGTTCCAGTTTGCTAATATCCTTTTTGAACTGTATAGTGGCACTTATTAAATGAGAAATAAATGAACAACATATCATATTCCACTTATGCTTGGCTCAGTGCAAAGTACAGTAGGATAATATCTTTCATTTTACTTGAAATTGTTTCTATTATTATAATCCAAATTGCATTCATTTTGAAAGCTGCACATTCCATTTTTCAAAGCATCAGCTGCCCATGTCATGTGCATCAAAGATAGCATGTGTCTTAGTAATGTGGTGCTGCTTTAACAGAAATACCACAAGTGGGTGGCTTTAACAAACAGAAATTTATTACCACACAGTTTAGGAGGCCAAAAGTCTGAATTCGGGGTGTCAGCTCTAGGGGAAGGCTTTCTCTCTCTGTCACCTCTGGAGGAAGGTTCTTGTCTCTTTGGGCTTCTCATCTGGGCATTCTTCATGTGGCTTGGTATCTCTCTTCCCCTGTCTCTGTATCCCTTGCTTGCTTGTTTAATCTCTTTTATATCTGAAAAAATATTGATTTAAGACACATCCTACACTAATCCTGTCTCCTTGCTTGTTTAATCTCTTTCATATCTCAAAAGAGATGGACTCAAGATACACCCTACACTAATACTACCTCATTAACATAACAAAACCCATTCCCAAATGGGACTATAACCACAGGCATATAAGTTTGGATTTACAACATATATTTTGGGGGGACACAATTCAATTCATAACAGCATTAAAGCTGATTTTCACTGGTATATGGGACAGCAATCACATCCATGGAATCTTGCCATTCTTGCTTCAAAAGATGTCGCCATTTCATACTAAAAGACCATAGTGGATGGATTGCAAAAAAATGATTCAAATTCTTCAACCATCACTGGATCCATGTCCTTTCCTATGTGATTTTGTAGTACTTGCCCATTCTGGATAAGATGTTCTTCCCCATACCTTAATTTTGGGCTTGGACATGTGACTTCCTTTCTGTAATTGAATAGTAGCAAATGTGACACAGCAAGGCCTTTGTTAATTTATGCTTGCTCTGCTAAACCAATGCCAACACTACATGACCAAGGCAACTCTACACTGCTGGAGAGATGTTTAAGAGAAATGTGGAGAAGACCCGAGTCATCCTAAACAAGCCAGCCCCTAGGTGAACCACAGATGATTCCAGACGCATGAGTGAGACCACAGAAGACCAGAAGAACTGCAAAGCCAACTCATTGACTCACAAGAAATAATACATGATCGTTACTTAAAGCCACTAAGTTGTAGAGTGGTTTGTTATGCAGCAATAACTTACTGATACAAAAGGCCTTCAGTCTATTGTGTTCAATCATAAATCCCTATCCTTCAACACATACATGCACATACATACATGCACATATATACATGCACCATCAGAAGTGTTCCAATCTTGGTGTGTTGGTTTTAGAAGGTTCTAGACCCTTCATCTAAAACATCATAGGAATCATGGAGTCTTGTGTATATAATAGGGGTCATATTCATTTAAATTTCTAAATATCACAACCTCTCTTGGACTCAACCTCTATATACAGGACCTTGCGCAGTATGCAAAATGTTACATCAATCAAAACCAAAAACAAAAGTTCCATATACAAAGCCTATACCTGCTTAGAATTTGTTATTTTGTCTATTTTCTCTCAGATCTATATGAAATTATGGACCAACTGCAGAGAAAAAATGATTTCTTGGAAGACCTGAGATTCCCATTGTGTCTAAAGTAATAGAAAGGATATCAGCGCTTCACTAAATCTTCCTGCAGTTGACTTGCTGTGAATTTCTACAGTAAATAAAAGAAAATCATTATTAGGGTTCAAAAAAAAGTGTTGTTTTAAATAAAGTTTACATTAATCTGCAGACAAGCCACACCAAAAAACTCAATTCCCAATAATTGGTCATGGCTTATTAGATGTTTGTATATTTGGATTTACACAGTTTAGTATATTTTTCTTTGGGTTGGTTATTTTGTCTCATTGGGAAAGCAATTTAATACAAATTAAATTCAATATTGTTGCCAGTGATGTGTCTGGACTACAAAAAGTGACTTTTTTAAAACTACAGGTTATAAGAAAACACAATGAAATAGCTCCATCTTGAAGGTCCTTTCAAGCTATAAAAATTTGGAAAGTGCCACAGAGAACTTAGGACATGTGTACTAAAACATAGTTTGTGAAAAGTACTTTACATTTTATTCTCCAGAACCTTGATATCACACAGGGGGTCAAGAGAATGATGCTGAGAGAGGCCCTCGAGTAGGGGTTAGAGTTAGAGAAATCATTACTAAAAGATAAAGTGTGAGGGCTACTTAGGCTCATTCCACTGCTGTCCTACCTCAGACTGGTAAATCCTGGGAAAACTTCAGAGAAGAGGATCTAGTAAAGATAAGGACATAAGTCTACTTAGAATTCTATTCAGCCTGATTCCCTTGGCCATACCCTACTCCTCCTGCAAATTCAGTTGTGCTACCGAAGTTACTCTTAATCAGACAGGATTTAGGAAGCCTAGTTCAGTACTCAAGGGGCTAATCATTAAACCACCTTTACTACAAGTCATGTGTTGATAATATTTCCCATTCCCATTCTAGAAACAGAACTTCTTGCTAAACTTCTCTGAGCCTGATCTAAAAACATGGGATGTTATAAGACTTAAATGAGATAATACAAGTGCCTGGAACACAGTACGCATTAAGTAAAAATCACCTGTTGCTACCTTAGTCCCGTTACCAGCGGTGTTCAGGTAAACCAGCTCTCCAGGGGAAAAAAAAGGAAGAAAGAAAAAGGGCTAACTGCTCATTTCCATGGTGTAAATACTGTCACCACAGCTAATATGAAAAAACAATGTGAAGGAAGAGAAGTTCATAAAGTTAACTTTTACAAACCAGTAAAACCAGCCCAACCACACCACTGCATGACCAAGATTCCCTTGTGTCCCACCATCAAGTAATTGCCCCTGTCATTTTTCCCTCTGTCTTAATCCAGATAATTCTTAGACTTGGCTCTATCTTGTTATCAAACTGAAGTCCCATTCTTGAACCTCAGAAGTGATCCAACACATGTTATCAGTCCTCTCTGATCTGAAAACATCCCTGCTCACCTGGGTCTTGGCATACTGCCAGCTCCCAGAATTTGTCATCATGTTGCACCTGCCTGTAAAGCCAATCTCTCCTTCATGGACCTCTGTAATTATATCCAACTGCTTGGACTCTCATCATCTTCTAGATATAGTTGTTAATGACTCTAATGGGGTTCTATATGGGGCAAGGGCCTACTGTTACATGGGTACAGTTTGTGACCAGGAACAAAAGAGCTTACTAATCTACAATAATAAAATCCATTCCCTTGGTCTACTTAGTACTTTGTTTTCACTATCTGGATACCAAGCACTACTTCTAGGTACTAGTGGCTGAATAGGGCCAACATCAACAAATCAGAAGTACCAGAATGCTAAAGACACAGCCCATTCATAAATAAAAGAAACGCCATCCATTTTAGCGGACATCTCACAACATATAATCACACCCAAACCATGAACTCTAAAATTGGTTCATCATATAGAATAAATCAGCACCAATAATTTACTCATACTCTCATATGGCTATTGGGTATGTTACTTGGAAGCTGGCAGAGCTGGCGACAAATTGACACAATTATCTATGCAAGTGAGCAAGTGATCCAATTATGTGTATAATTATGGTACAGCATTAATGCTGATAATGACAAGAAAGATGATCCCATAGTGACTGAGCCAGAAAAGAGAAAACAGAAATTTGATTTGGGAAACAAAGCCACTAAGAACATCTGTGGGCAAATGAAACCTCATGGCTCTTCACATGACGGGCGAGGGGGCAGAGGAAAGGACTAGCCCAGTAAATTTTATATTCTAGAAAATAAAAATGAATATAGAAACCTTACAAAGATTATAAAGTAACAAAGATTTAGGACACTATAAAATTCATGCAGCAAGGAATATAAACCTGATCATGCATAGTCTTGCTTTAAGCTCTCAGCATCATCATTATGCTTATGAGTTTTTCCCTAAATTATAACTGTGCAGAAAAGCTGAGCAATTAAGAGGCTCCTGGGTTTCCTTCCCTACTGGGGATATATACATATATCCAGCTTGTGGCATCTCTCTTAAGGCCCTGCGCTGAAAGTGATGAAGCTCACACAAACCAAAACAAAACCAGTTGCTGTTGAGTTAATTCCAACTCATGGCAACCCCATACGTTGCAGAGTAAAACTGTGCTACACAGAGTTTTCAAGACTGTGACCTTTCAGAAGCAGATGACCAAGCCTTTCTTTGGAGGTGCCTCTGAGTGGGTTCAAATCACCAACCATTCAGTCAGTAGCAGAACTCTTTAAATTTTTGCACCACCCAGGTACCCCAAAGCTCACCAAGGTATGCATAAAAAGGCTTCCATAGAAACACAACTATGTCTCACCACAACAACATAAAAATCACCCAGCTTTTCTTACTTAGCAGCTCTGGTGGCGCAGTGGTTAAGTGCTCAGCTACTAACCAAAAGGTCAGTGTTTGAACCCACCAGCCACTCTATGGGAGAAAGATGTGGCAGTCAGCTTTCGTAAAGATTTACAGCCTTGGAAACCCTATGCTGCAGTTCCATTATGTCCTATAGGGTCACTATGAGTCAGAATTGACTCAAAGGCAACGGGTATTGGGTGTCCTAGTTTTACTATGAGGAGGCCTGGTGGCTCAGTGATTAAAGTGTTCAGCTGCTAACCGCAAGGTCGGCAGTTTGAACACACCTGCCATTCTGCAGGAGAAAGACGTGGCAGTCTTCATCCATAAAGATTTACACCTTTGAAAATTCTATGGGGCAGGAGGCGGGGCCAAGATGGCGGAGTACGGAGACGCTTCCGGTGGACCCTCTTACAATAAAGACCCACAAAAACAAGTGATTTGATTATATACGGCAATCTGGGAGCCCTGAATATCAAAGGTAGAGTTGAAGAACCTCACTGAGTGGCAAGGAGAGGGAGAGATGGTTCGGAAGCAGTGAGGAGTTGCCAGACCTGACTTGGCAAGAGACTGAGCTCTTCACACCTGAGCAGCTCGTGGGTGAGCAGTGGGGCAGGCAAGCAGCGGTGCTCAGGAGGCGCATTTTCCGCACCAGGAGAGACCCAGCCCAGAGAGTTTACACAGCCACCCAGAACCAGTGAGAAGCAGCCCTTATCGGTGAAAGATAAGTACTTGCTTATGGCTTACCGCACAGATTAAAAACACCCCCCTTACGGGAAAAACCTCTCTCCCATTTACCTCCCTGCTCCCTGTGTTGCACTGGGTCCCCGACTGGCTTCAGCAATTGCCAAGCCCCTGGGCCAGAAGTAGAATCCTTCACACGCCCGGAGCCATTCTCCCTGCCTTGGAGAGTGAACCAATTAACAAACGGGAAAAAATAAACTGCCAGCTCCCCTAAGCCAGGAACCAGGGTAGGCTCAGCTCCTTTGCCTAGGCACAGGAAAAAGGAATCCATGGACTTTCAGCACCTATCTCCCTGCAGAGACTTGTGTGGGCCTATCTCAACAGCGTAGGCCCTCATTACCACAGTACAACAGGGTATATACCGGAACTCAAACTTCAACTGTTTCAGCTGTGAAGTGGCAGGTTCGTGACATTTGACACTGCTCTGCCCATTAAGCAGGATCTTCACCTACCCACATCATGGGAGTGAGGACTGGTGGCTCCACCAATGCCACCTAGCGACCTGCAATAGGGGTCCATGAATAAGAGGTGCCCCCCAGTCCTTACAGCTAACAGCAATAGGTGCTCATATTCCAGCTATAAAACCCACACACCTACATGCTCTAGGGAACAGGGATATGCTTTCCTCCTGGAAACTCGGGGGTGGCTGTCAGCCCCCTGCCTTGCTCACAGTGTGTCCCCCTGTTTCAGCCAGATGCCTATGCCTACACCAATCACTCATGCCTGTACACTTTCTTTTTCAATGCACATGGAACATTCTCAAGATCAGACCACATATTAGGCCATAAAGCAAACCTTAACAAAATCCAAAGCATCGAAATATTACAAAACATCTTTTCTGATCATAAAGCCATAAAAGTAGAAATCAACAACAGAAAAAGCAAGGAAAGAGAATCAAACACGTGGAAAGTGAACAACACCTTGGTCAAAAACTACTGGGTTATAGAAGAAATTAAGGATGGAATAAAGAAATTCATAGAATCAAACGACAATGAAAACACATCCTAACAGAACCTTTGGGACACAGCAAAAGCAGTGCTCAGAGGTCAGTTTATAACAATAAATGCACACATCCAAAAAGAAAAAATGGCCATAATCAAAACATTAACCCTACAACTGGAACAAGTAGAAAGAGAGCAGCAAAAGAAGCCCTCAGGCAACAGAAGAAAGGAAATAATAAGAATTAGAGCAGAATTAAATGAAATCGAGAATAGAAAAACAATTGAAAGAGTTAACAAGACCAAGAGCTGGTTCTTTGAAAAGATCAACAAAATTGATAAAACACTGGCCAAACTGATGAAAGAAAAACAGGAGAGGAAGCAGATAACCCATATGAGAAATGAGATGGGTGATATTACAACACACCAAACTGAAATTAAAAGAATCATAACAGAATACTGTGAAAAATTGTAATCACTTCCTACCAAAACTAACACAAACAGAGGTAGAACAACTAAATAAACCCATAACAAAAGAAGAGATTGAAAAGGTAATTTAAAAACACCCAGCAAAAAAAAAGCCCTGGCCCAAATGGCTACACTGGAGAATTCTACCAAACTTTCAGAGAAGCGTTAACACCACTCCTACTAAGGGTATTTCAGAGCATAGAAAAGGATGGAATACTCCCAAACTCATTCTATGAAGCCAGCATAACCCTGATACCAAAACCAGGTAAAGACACCACAAAAAAGGAAAATTACAGACCAATATCCCTCATGAACATTGATGCAAAAACCCTGGACAAAACTCTAGCCAATAGAATTCAGCAATATATCAAAAAAATAATTCACCATGATAAAGTGGGATTTATACCAGGTATGCAGAGATAGTTCAACATTAGAAAAACAACCAACGTAATCCATTACATAAATAAAACAAAAGAAAAGAACCACATTATCTTATCAATCGATGCAGAAAAGGCATTTGACAAACTCCAACACCCATTCATGATAAAAACTCTCAACAAAATAGGAACAGAAGGGAAATTCCTAAATACAATTAAGGACATTTATAAAAGCCAACAGCCAACATCATCCTAAATGGAGAGACTTTGAAAGTATTCTCCTTGAGAACGGGAACCAGACAAGGATGCCCACTATCACCACTTTTATTCAACATAGTGCTGGAGGTCCTAGCCAGAGCAATTAGGCTAGAAAAAGAAATAGAGGGCATCCAAATTTGTAGGGAAGAAGTCAAAGTATCTCTCTGCAGATGATATGATCCCATACACAGGAAAACCCAAAGAATCCACAAAAAAACTACTGAAGTAATAGAAGATTTAAGCAAAGTTTCAGGATACAAGATAAACATACAAAAATCAATTGGATTCCTTTACACCAACAAAAAGAACCTTGAAGAGTAAATCACCAAATGAATACCATTTACAATAGCCCCCAAGAAGATAAAATACTTAGGAATACATCTAACCAGAGACGTAAGAGACCTATACAATAAAAACTACAAGACGCTACTGCAAGAAACCAAAAGAGACCTGCATAAGTGGAAAAAAATACCTTGCTCATGGATAGGAAGACTCACCATTGTGAAAATGTCAGTTCTACCCAAAGCGATCTACAGATACAGTGCAATCCCAATCAAAATTCCAACGGCATTTTTTAATGAGATGGAGAAACAAATCACCAACTTTATATGGAAAGGGAAGAGGCCCCGGAAGAATAAAGTGTTACTCAAGAAGAACAACAAAGTGGGAGGCCTCACACTAGCTGATTTTAGAACCTATTATACTGCCACAGTAGTCAAAACAGCCTGGTACTGGTACCACAACAGATACATAGACCAATGGAACAGAATTGAGAATCCAGACATAAAATTCATCCACCTATGAGCAGCTGATATTTGACAAACCCAAAGTCTGTTAATTGGGGAAAAGATGGTCTCTTTAACAAATGTTGCTCACATAACAGGATATCCATCTGCAAAAAACTGAAACAAGACCCATACCTCACACCATGCACAAAAACTACCTCAAAATGGATCAAAGACTTAAATATAAAATCAAAAATGATAAAGATCATGGAAGAAAAAATAGGGACAACAATAATAGCCCTGATACATGGCATAAACACAATACGAACCATAAATAACAATGCACAAGCACCAGAAGAGAGACTAGATAAATGCAAGCTCCTAAAAATCAAACACTTATGCTCATCAAAAGACTTCACCAAAAGAGTAAAAACACAACCTAGAGACTGGGAAAAAATCATTGACTATGACAAATCTGATCAGGGTCTAACCTCTAAAATCTATGAGATACTGCAAAAACTCAACAATAAAAAGACAAATACCCCTACTAAAAAATGTACAAAGGATATGAACAGGCACTTTGTCAAAGAAGACATTTAGATGACTAACAGACATATGAAGAAATTCTCATGATCTATAGCCATTAGAGAAATGCAGATCAAAACTACAATGCAGTATCATCTCACGCCAGGGAGGCTAGCATTAACACAAAAACACAAAATAATAAAAGCTGGAGAGGTTGTGGAGAGACCGGAACACTTATACACTGTTGGTGGGAATGTAAAATGGTACAGCCACTTTGGAAATCCATTTGGCGCTTCCTAAAAAGCTAGAAATAGAAGTTTCATACCATCCAGCTATCCCACTTCTTGGAATATATCCTAGAGATATAAGAGCCGTCAGACAAATAGATACACGCACACTCATGTTCATTGCAGCACTGTTCACAATAGCAAAAAGATGGAAACAACCTAGCTGCCCATCAATGGACGAATGGATAAACAAATTATGGTATATCCACACAATGGAATACTACCCAATGACAAAGAACAATGAAGCAGTGAAACATCTTGTAACATGGACGAAGCTGGAGGTCATTATGCTGAGTGAATTTAGTCAGTCACAGAAGGACAAATATTGTATAAGACCACTATTATAACAACTCAAGAAAAGGTTTAAACACAGAAGAAAACATTCTTTGATGGTTATGAGGGTGGAGAGGGAGGGTGAGGGTTATTTACTAACTAGATAGTAGATAAGAATTATCTTAGGGGAAGGGAAGGACAGCACACACTACAGGGGAAGTCAGCACAACTGGACTAAACCAAAGCTAAGAAGTTTCCTGAATACAATCAAACACTTTGAGGGACAGAGTAGCAGGGGTAGAGTTCTGGGGACCATGCTTTCAGGGGATATCTAGGTCAATTGGCATAACAAAGCTTATTAAGAAAATGTTCTGCATCCTCCTATGGTTAGTGGCATCTGGGGTCTTAAAAGCTTGCAAGTGGCCATCTAAGATGCATCAATTGGTCCCAACCACCTGGAGTAAAGGAGAATAAAGAACAACAAAGACACAAGAAAAGTATTAGTCCAAGAGACAGAAAGGACCACATAAACCAGAGACTTCAACAGTCTGAGACCAGAAGAACTAGATGGTGCTCAGCTACCACCAATGACCACCCTGCAGGGAACACAACAGAGAGTCTCGTATGGAGCAGGAGAAAGGTGGGCTGCAGAACTCAAATTCTAGTAAGACGACCAGACTTAATGGTCTGACTGAGACTGGAGGAACCCCAGAAAGCTTCCCCCTGGATTCTCTATGAGCCCAGAACTAAAACAATTTCCGAGGCCAACTTTTCAGAGAGAGATTGGACTGGACTCTGGGTCATAAAGTGATACTCGTGAGGAGTGTGCCTCTTACCTCAAATAGATACAAGAGACTAAACGGGCAGCTTCTGTCCGGAGGTGAGTTGGGAAGGCAGAGAGGGTTAGAAGCTGATTGAATGGGCATGGGGAATCAGGGGTGGAAAGGAGGAGTGTGCTTTCATAGTATGGGGAGAGCAATTAGAGTTACATAACAATGTATGTATCAATTTTTGTATGGGAAACAATATTTAAAAATTGAATAAAAAATAAAAATGTAAAAAAAAATTCTATGGGGCAGTTCTACTCTGTCCTATAGGGTCGCTGTGAGTCAGAATAGACTCGATGACAGTGGGGTTTTGGTTTAGTTACACTACAATTATTAACTGTTACCACGTGGTCAATTCTCCCTCCTCTTCATTTATCTGCCAACCACCTTAGCCCTGAAGCTGGACTTGCTTGTTTGTACTTTCATCTCTTATTATTCATTAAAAGAACATTAGTGAACATCTATTTTCTGTACGTTGTGTTTGATGCTTGGGAGAAAACAAAAACGTAAATAATAAATCATACGGTCTATGCCCTCAAAGCATTCAGTTTAATGCCAGAGACAAACAGGTAAACAGCCAATCACAAAAGGATGTGAAGGGCTTTATTTTGTGTTATGAAGGGGCAAACTAGGAGCCTAGAAGAGGATTACTAATCCAGACTAGGAGTTAGAGAAGGTTTTTTGGAGGAAATAACATCTGAGACAAAGGGCACGTGGAAGGTAAAAAGACAAAGCCAACAGCAGTGAACAAAGCAAAGTCTTTGCTTCCATGAATCTTCAGTGTAGGGAAAGAAAATAATAAAAATAATATGTATATAATAATGTATCAGTTAGTAACTGGTATGAAGAAAAATAGATCAGGGTGTAAGCATAGAGTAACAGGAGTGCTATATTAGATCAGGTATTCAGAGAAGGCCTTGCTGAGATATTTGAGCAGATTGAAATGAAGTGAAGGAGCAAGACACGCAGACATCTGAGGGAGGAATGTTCTGAGCCTTTAGGCAGGAGCATGCCTAAAGAGTAGAGTATACAGTTGAAGCTTAGTGAAGGAGGGTAAGAGAGGCAGGGAATTAAATCAGAGGGAAGCCACATACCAGATCACATAGGAACTTGTAGGACATGGCAAGATGTTTATTGTTTAGATTTTTTCTTACACCTCAGGTGTACAGAATTGAATTAATAATAATTATTGGTTCAGGTTATACTAAAATTGGATTATTAATCATATTTTTCATCTATTTATTTATTTTAATGTCCTAATAAATACCCATGGGCTCACAGCCCAACCCCAAGTTTAAATATTACCTATGTTTTCCTCCACTATCCCATCTCAAAAATAATCACTATCTTGAATTTTATGTTTATCATTCACCTCCCTTTTTATTCATTTTATCACATACATGTACACTCCTAAAAAATACATTGTCGGAGGGAGCAGAAGAAAATGGCTGAAGTAGGTGGACTCTCCCACTTACTCCCCCAGCTACTAACTCTCTGAAAAACAAATAAAAAACAAGCACAGACTGAGATCTCATAACCCAAGACATTAGCAGAGGTATTAGAAAGTTGGAGTAAGTCCAGAAGAGGGGAGAAGAGGAACAGAGTGGGCTCAGAAGCCAAAAGATCCTACCCACTAACATCAGGAGCGTTTGCTCATAGTAGCAATTTTGCGACCAAGGTGGGTAACCCCCCAAACAGGGAACAGAGGAAAGGAGCTAATCTGAGGAAGCCTTAGCCCAATTTTTTCTTTTTTAAGGCAGCATAAATTGGCCATGGGAGTTCACAGGCCATGCAATTGAGAGGGGTCAAAGGGAGACTATGGCACTGTGAGAGAGTGCTTTTGAAACTCTAAGGATCTGAGATAGACAAGCACTAGAATCAGGAGGAACTGTTAGGGCAACAGGGTGAGGGGAATACTTCAGACTGACAAAGGCAAAGGAAACGTTCATAGCGGGATGCCGTAGGAGTGCCTGTGCCGGGACACTGAGAAAGGAAAGATATAGAGAGCTTCACACCATCAATACAGGAAAGTTGAGCCCCACTGCTTTTCTCAGCATCTCTGAACAACTAACTCTCACCGCCCCCCCCACACACACACATGTGTATTGAATTCCAGAGACCAGGCATACAGAAGTTATGAACTGCCACTGAATAAAACCCTGAGGATAAGAGTACCAGCTAGTGGTTCTCAGGAGAAGATACCAAGCCTGCTGACAATGGGTCATTCAGTCTCATAGTGAACCTGTGGGGCTAATGGGAGCTGCCTTGTGCGGTTCCCAGGGCTGTGAGTCTTTGCAGAGGCGGTTTGCCAGATCTTTCTCCCTCGGAGCAGCTGGTGGGCACAGACCCCGACCTTTCGGTTGGCAGCCAGGAACTTGGCTGCTGCGCCGCCAGGGCACCCACTCAGAGATTTTCCCAAAATAAACACAATACAAAATTTGAACCAAAATTTTAAAAAGGTAACAAAATGGTCTAAGTCCACAAAAGATAGTAAAACGCACAAAATCATGAGAAGAAAAAATCAAAAGCAAAACATGAAGAAGAGGAAATCTCTCATATGAAATCCAGAAAGATGCAAAGAATTGATAATTTATAGACTATGGTGCTAAATGTGTTTAACAAAAGTAAAAAGCACACAGAAAATGAAATAGTGGTGATCAGGAAAACGCTGAAGGAACAAATTAAGAGACCTAACATAGAAATTGAAAATATTAAAAAAACAAAGCGAACTACTAAAATTGATGAATAAAACATCTGAATTAGAAAAAGCAAATGAAACGCCAAACAATAGAGTTGAACAGACAGAAGATAGAATAAGTGAACTAGAAGAAAAATAAATGAATTTATCAAGTCTCAAGAGAAACGAACACAGAAAAGCGAACAAACACAAAAGGAAATGTGGAATTCAATTAAGAAATCTAACATTAGAATTACTGGAATCCGGGAGCACCATGACAACAATAAAGCCACAGAAACAATTTTCCAAGAGATAACCAGCGAGAATTTCCCAGATCTGAACAGAGAATCAAGCCTGCAAATACAAAAAGCTACATGAACCCCAATCAGAAAAGATACAGAAAGATCAACTCCACAACATATCCTAATAAAATTCTTGAAAGCCAAAGAAAGGAGAGAATTCTGAAAGCAGCAAGAGAAAAATGCAATATAACATAGAAAGGGTCTTTCATAAGAGTCAATGCAGATTTCTCCCCAGAAACTTTAGAAGCCAAAAGACAATGGACTGACAAATATAAAATACTGAACTAAAACAAATGCCAACCAAGAATTCCTCACCCAGTGTCTTAGTCATCTAGTACTGCTATAACAGAAATATCACAAGTGGATGGCTTTAACAAAGAGAAATTTATTTTCTCACAGTCTAGTAGGCTAGAAGTCCAAACTCAGGGTGTCGGCTCCAAGGAGAGGCTTTCTCTCTTTGTTGGTCTAGAGGGAGGTCCTTGTTATTAATCTTCCCCTGGACTAGGAGCTTCTCAGCACAGGAACCCTTGGTCCAAAGGACACGCTCTGCTCATGGCACTGTTTTCTTGGTGGTATGAGGTCCCCACTCTCTGCTTGCTTCGCTTTCCTTTTATCTCTTGTAAGATAAAAGGTGGTCCAGGCCACACTCCAGGGAAACTCCCTTTACACTGGATCAGGGATGTGACCTGATCAAGGGTGTTATATCCCACCCTAGTCCTCTTTAACCACAGGCAGAGATTATGATTTATTACACATAGGAAAATCACAAAATGGAGGACTACCACACAATACTGAGAATCACGGCCTAACCAAGTTGACACATATTTTTAGGGGACACAATTCAATCTATGACACCCAGCAAAGTTGTCATTGAAAACTGAGGAGGAAATCAAGACATTACCAAACAAACAGAAGCTCTGGGAATTTTCCACTACTGGACCAGCTTTGCAAATATTACTGAAAGGAGTACTCTGAATGGAAAGGCAAGAGCATTGATAAAGAAGTAGAAAGTAAACTAACTCAATATTAAGTTGCATATTGATATTAATGGAGACACACCAACAGAAATGTAAGAGGGAGGAGCGCAACAGAAATAGATTTATTATGTTAAGTTTGTATGTTAACTGTTTTCATATGTTAAAGGCTGTTATAATTCTAAGTTGTGTAATGTAACAAATGTGGTAACCACTAAGAAATCACCAAGAAGAAACATTCACAAGAAGGAAGATAACAAAAAGGTTCATCACAAGAAAACAGACAAATACAAACAAAATCAGAATAAAAAAACAAAGAAGACATAAAACACTCAAAAAACAAACAGCAAAATGAGTTAGGTAGACACTTCCTTTTCAGTAATAATCGTAAATGTAAATGGTCTCTACTCACCAGGAGCAAAACAGTAAGAAGGTAACCGTAAGTGCAGAGAAGAAACAAGACTACACGAGCCACAACCTCATCTACCCTGAGACCGAAAGAACTAGATGGTGCCCAGCTGTCACCACTGACCATCTGACTGGGGTCACAATAGTTGGTCCCAGATAGAACGGGAGAAAAATATGGAGAACTCAAATTCTTGTAAAAATAAAATTTTAAAAACAGGCCAGAAAAACTGGAACAGTAGCAAACAGAGGACCCCGTGAGACTATCGCCCTGTGATACTTTAAGTCTAGAACCGAGCTTATTTGGTGAGATCACCTTTTGGTGAAATAGCCGAGTGGCAAAAAAAACAAAGGATATTATCCGTAAGTTCAATGCCCTACTTAAAAACCATCAGTATGAGACCAAAGGGTCAACAATTTCTCAAAAGCAAAGATGAGAAGATAAGGGGGCAGGGAAACTAGAACACTGGAAAGGAAACAATCAGAACGCAATTAAAGAAAATGTTGACACATTGTGATGAACATAAGTAATGTCCCTGAACAATTTGTGTGGAAATTGTCAAATGGGAACCTAATTTGCTGTGTAAACTTTAGCCAAAAACTCAACAAAATATTAGGGAAAAAAAACTGTATTGTGTTTACTTAGAATAGGCGAATGGATAAAGTTCAGAGTTTAATAGTGGTTGCCAGGGGCAGGAGGAAGGGGGAAAACAGGGAGGCCCATTGTTTAAGTAGCACTGAGTTTTCGTTTATGTTGTTGTTAGGTGCTATAGAGTCTGTTCCGACTCATAGTGACCCTATGCACAACAGAATGAAACACTGCCTGTTCCTGCGCTATCCTCATGATCGTTATGCTTGACCCCATTGTTGCAGCCACTGTGACAATCCATCTCCTTGACGGTCTTTCTCTTTTTTGCTGATCCTCTAAATTACCAAGCACATATCCATCTGTAGGGACTGATCCCTCCTGATAACATGTCCAAAGTATGTGAGACATAATCTCATCATCCTTGCTTTTAAGGAGCATTCAGGTTGTACTCTTTCAAGATAGATTTGTTCATTCTTTTGGCAAGTATATGGTATATATTCAGTATTCTTCGCCAACACAATTCAAAGGCGTCAACTCTTCTTCAGTCTTCCTTATCACCATCCAGCTTTCCCAGGCATCATGAGGCAACTGAAAACACTATGACTTGGGTCAGGCGCACCTTAGTCTTCAAGGTGACATCTTTGCTTTTTTAACACTTTTTTTTTATTTTATAATTAGCTAATACTTATAAAAAACCATTTTTGCTTTACTTATTTTTGAGCTGTGACAAAAGGCATGATACTATGCTATCTTCTGAGACTTTTTTTTTAATAGACTTTATTTTTCAGATAAGTGTTAGGTTTACAGAAAAATTGAGCAGAAAGTGTAGAGTTCCAATACACATCCTCTCCCCCACCCACAGTTTCTCCTGTTGTTAACATCTTGCATTGATGTGGTATATACTGATGAACCAATACTGATCCATTATCTTAACTGAAGTTTATAGTTTACATTAGGGTTTGCTCTTTGTGTTGTATAGTTTTATGAGTTTTGATAAATGGATGTACCACTGCTGTAGCATATACAATAGC
Source organism: Trichechus manatus latirostris (assembly GCF_000243295.1). Lineage (NCBI taxonomy): Eukaryota > Metazoa > Chordata > Mammalia > Sirenia > Trichechidae > Trichechus > Trichechus manatus. The sequence goes on from NW_004444002.1 coordinate 8,570,051, forward strand.
TTCACTGTCCAAAAACACCCCTGGTCCTCCACTTCTTACTCATTCCTCCCCCCTCCACCTGACTCTCCACCCATACAACTCCTGGCAACCACTCCTCTTTTTACTGTCTCCATAGTATTGCAGTCTGGCTTTTTTAACACAGTGTTAGGTTACTAAGGTTCACTCACACAGTTGCTTGTAGCTGTAGTTCAATCATTTTCACTAATATTCCATTATGCCAATATTCCAAAAATGATTTATTCATTCTCTTGTTTAATGGGCATTTGGGTGGTTTTCAATTTTTTTGCTATTATAAAGAAGGTCATCACAAACATTCCAGTACATATTTCCTGTTGTACTTCTCATAAATTTCTCTTCAAATATACCTAGATGCTAGGTCATAGGATGTGTAGATGTTCAACTTTATAAGATTGTGTTCCAAAGTGGCTGTACCAATTTACTTTCCCACTAGCAATGCATAAGAGGGCTCCCTGATCCACATGCTCTCTGACACTTGCTATTGATAAGCTCCCTAAGGATTATCAATCAAATGGGCACAAAATGGTGATTTGTTGCAGTACTGAACTGTGTTTCCCTGAGTGTGAGGTTGTACAACTCTTAATGTTTATTAGCCATATGTGCTTCCTTTACTATGAAATGGCTAGTCCTATCTTTTTGTCCCTCATTTTCTCCTGTTGGGATATTTGTTCTCATTCTACTGGTTTGTAGAATTTCTTTACATATTCTTCACACTAAGACTATTTTGGTTATATGTGGCAAATGCATACGTTTCTCCCAGTATGTAACTTGTCTTTTCATTTTGTTATGGTGTTTGTGGATGAAAAAAAGATTTTGAATTTATTAATCCTGTATTATACGGATAGGGCCTCCGTTTTATTTCTTCCCTCTAAGATCAAAAAGGTAATCGTGTATATTTTCTTTTAAAATCTTTTAGATTTTGCTTTTGGCATTGAAGTTCTTAATCCACCTGAAGTTGATTTGCTTTTTTAGTATGGTGTGAAGTAGGGATCATTTTTCATTTTCCCTCATATGACAGTTCTTCCAGCTTCATTTGTTGAACAGTTCTTCTTTTCCCCTGTGATCTGTCCTATCACTTCAGTCATATGTCAAAGTTCCTTATATGTGTAGGTATGTTTTTTTAATTTCTGTTCTATTCCATTGTTCAATAAGACTGTCCCTGCCTTGATTCCATACTGTCTTCCTAACTCTTTCAGATCACTTCTAGCTCAACACCACCTACACTCAGCTACTATTAGCAATTCTTTTGTTTTTTAAGTCCTGGCACTCCTTTCTTTATATATACGTCTTTATAAAGTGTATACTTTGTATACCTCATGGACAGTATCTGGCAAGGTCATGGAAAACCCAATAGCAGGCTCCTACAGCACATGTGTATATATATATATATATTTTCATCTGTCACGTAATACAGACGATCTGTACTCTCGCTAATCTATCACTCAGAATTACCTACAGATTTGTATACACCACAGGTATGAAGAAAAATGTCTGATTTTCCATGCTTTGTAATTAAAATCTTTAAGTTCCTGTTTGCCTTTCCCCTTCATCTCTATCTTTAGCAGGAAATTCTGATCAATGGAGCAACCAGAAAACAAATGGACTTCTCTTTGCAAGAGAAATATATTTTGTGTTCTAGAAGAGTTATAAACAAGTCAAAGTTCAGGAAATCAAACCTTATTTGAAATATTCCAAATGAGCTGTTTAAGGAAACCCTATGGTGAAAACCTTTATGAAGATAATTCCTTCCAGTAACACATGCTTTATTTACCTCGTTTATATATCTGGATTTTTAAAAACATGTTTTCATGTAGTGAAGTGACCCTGTAGGAAAAACAAAGGTCACCCTCAATTAGAAGAATAAATGATTTAGTGTGGTTTGGCTTGGTGGGGACGGAGGGAGAGCTCAGGGAACAAGGGTAGTTTAGTCAGGCCTAACTCTGGTCTTCCAGAGCTACAGACAGCTTTTGTGATTTCCAGGCCAGACAGCATGTGTCACTCCCCACTCTAGAAATAGTAGATAATACAGATGCCAAGGAAAGAATCATTATTTCAAAAGGATTCTATCAAGAAAAAGTAATTGCAGAATGAATGAAACTTGGTGATACAAAAAAAAAAGTATAATTCCAACTGTCTATCCATCTAAAGGAGTCCTGGTGGCGTAGTGGTTAAGAGCTCAGCTGCTAACCAAAAAGTTGGCAGTTCAAATCCACCAGCTGCTCCTTGAAAACCCTACGGAGCAGTTCTACTCTGTCCAATAGGGTTGCTATGAGTCGGAACCGACTTGAAGGCAACAGGTTTGGTTTTTTGTTGTTGTTGTTATCTATCTAAAAGCAAACAAAAAGCCCACTGCCGGCCAGTCGATTCCAACTCATAGTGACCCTATAGGACAGAGTAGAACCGCCCCATAAGGTTTCCAAGGCTGTAATCTTTATGGAAGCAAACTGTCACATCCTTCATCCGCGGAGTGGCTGGTGGGTTCAAACCACCGACCTTTTGGTTAGCAGCCGAGTGTTTAACGACTGTGCCACTAGCCTGATCCCTGAAAATCCAGGCCTCTTCCTGGATTCTTCATTGCAATGACATTCCTACCTCGTTACTTGTGGTTAGATTCCCTGATACTAAATGCTCACCTGGATGCCAGTGCATTGCTGGTCACTATAATTTCTAGATACCATGCCTGCCAGACAGGCGACTCTGTCCTCTAGATACCTGCCACACACCACTGGAATCTAATTCAAGCCTTTAGACTATCCAGTCTCCCCCAGTCATGGCCTATAATATCAAGGTATAAGATCCTGTTTCTTATTTTTCTTAAATCTCATCATATTTGTCTCTTTTTTTTGCTCTGTGTGTGTGTTTTTAAGACAAAATGATCTTGCTCATTTGAAACAGGAAGAAAAATTAAAATATTTTTGCCTGTAAGGTGATGTACCATTTACTTTATTAGGGAAAATATGTAAGTACATTGTGCTTTAGCCTATCCAGGGCTACCACATATAGTCATGCAATGCACAATATACCCAACCATCCTAAGAGACCCTGAACTGCCCCCCAATACACCTGCATGTTAATGCCCATTAGTATGCACTTTAGTGAACCTCAGCTAGATAATTATGAAGACAGTTAGCTCCAATTTGGCAAACAATTCCAAAGGACCACAAGACAGCAAAAGTCAGGATGACTGTGGTCCCCTGACGATGATGCGTATGACACATTTAAATACAAATCATCAAAATGATTGATCACAGTAGGGAATTCATTAAGCACAATTAATTATATTTTTGGATAATGTAAGATTCTTAAAGGAATTAATCAACTCTAAAAGGACCCCAAATTGCAACTCCACTTGTTAATAAATGTGTGTGGGACCCAGCTGCTTCAGTTAATAAATGGTATGAAACTGAAAAAGCATGGTTAAGCAAAACCCTTAAGAGCCTCTCATTCACAAACTCCTCCAAAAATGTCTACCTCCAACCCCATCCCTAGCTCTTTCACTCTCTTCCCCAACTCCTTCCTCTCTCCAAGTCTTCATCATACAGCTTGTTTTAACCTCAATTGATACTGTATGCCCCCCCCCCCATCAAGTCTTTTCTGTTCACTCCTCCTTCTTTGCCGACTCTATGAATTATGCCTCACAAAAGTCTAGGAACCAGTCTAGTGAAGACAGCTTCCATGAGAGTAGGACAGTTAAGGGGAGGAGGAAAGGTATATGAAGACTTCCATATTCATCATGTTTTTATTTATCACACACATCGTACAATTCATTTCGTAGAGAGGAACATGGAACACTAGCTACTGGACAGGCTTGAGCCTAATTAGGCTAGTACTGGTAGCAGCAACCCAAATAACCATTACTTAATCAAAGACAGAACTGTTTCAGTTCATCATTCTGGCATTTTCGCATTTCAGTCTATTTGCTCCACAATAGCTTTGTAAAAAGTTGACCCATTTTGACTAAATGTTTACATTACTAAAGGTCATGTAGTTATAAAAAAGAGAGTGGTACTAAGTGGCATAAAGCACAACCAAAGCTTTATTTTGGTGGGAAAATATCGATAACTAAACATATATGCATACTGATCACTATGAGAAGGTAGATGATTTTTGATCTGGACAAATAATTTACGTCTTGAATTTTCATGACAGAATGCCAATTTTGTCACCTTTGGTCCTATGGTAGAGACTACTAATTGTTCCCCAATATCCACTTCACTTCTTCCTTTAGTAACTGCGGTGGATTGAATTGTGTCCTACAAAATTACATGTTGAATTCCTGGCCCTGGTACCTGTGGATGTGACCCTGTTTGGAAATAGGGTTTTTCTTTCATTATGTTACTGAGGTCATACCAATGAAGAGTGGATCCTAAATCTAATCACTTCTGAGTTATAAAAAGACTAGAATGGACACAGAGACATGGGGGAAAATAGATGCCATGTAAAGGATCATCTACAAGCCAAGGAATGTCAAGGAACCAAGGAACACCTAAGGATGCTTGCAAGGAAGGAATCGACATGGCTGAGACCCTGATTTGGATTTTAGCCTCCAGAACTGTGAGAAAATAAGCTGTTCTTTAAAGCAACCCACTTGTGGTATTTCTGTTACAGCAGCACTAGGAAACTAAGTACGTGTATGGGTTTTCTAGGATTGCCATAACAAAGGACCACAAACTAGGAGGCTTAAAACAACAGAAATGTGTTTTCTCACAATTCTGGAGACTTGTGAAGTGTGAAGTCCAGGTGTCAGTAGGTCCATACTTCCTCTGAAAGCTCTAGGAAAGAATCCTTCCTTACTTATTCCTAGCTTCTGGTGGTTTCCAACAATCTCTGGAATTGGGTGGCTTGTAGCTGTATCACTCTGCCTCTGTCATCACATGGTCTTTTTCTCTCTATGTATATCTGTGTCTTTGTGTCTTCACGTGGCCTTCTAATAACGAAACCAGTCACTGGATTTAGGACCCACTCTAATTCAGTATGACTTTATCTTAACTTGATTACATCTCCAAATGCAAATGGTTCAAAATAAGGTCACATTCACAATTACTAGGGTTAGGACTTCGACTTATCTTCTTGGGAGTACAATTCAACCCACAACATTACCTCTAAGTTTTAGTTGGGCACATAGCCATCTGGAATTAAGACTATGGTCTACAGACCCCCTTTCAGCTAGCTGTGGCCATGTAACTAAATTCTGGGCAATTAGGTGTAAGCAAAAGTGGTAAGAAACGTCCAAGAAGTGACCTTAAAAGAGAGGGTGTTCCCGTCTTTGTCCCTTTCCGACTTCCAGCTGGCTGGAATGAGGATACATTGGCTGAAGCTAAAGCAACCACCCAGGAATATAGAATGACCATGGGAATGAATGCTGCACACAACTGAGCAACAAGATGGAAAGATCCTGGGTCTTGATGCTGTAGAGCACCATGAGAGTCCTGTTTAACAGCTACCACCAATCTTTTATATGAGTGAGAAACTGTCTTGGTCGAGCCCCTGGTAGTTTGGATTTTCTGACACGGACAGTCAGACCTAATCCTAACTAAAACAATTCCCATTAAGTAAAACTTAAGCATCTTCTTTCAATCAGCAATACAAAATCTCTGCAGTTGAGGCACTTGCAAGATAGCTCAAGCTTAAATCAATAGATATCTTCTTTCCACCAAAAGCCAAGTTAAAACAGCTAATAATTGAGAACTGAATAAAAAGCATGCTATTCATTCTTCAAGGTCTTCTACACTATCTATATTCACTTTAGATAGCCAGAAAGTGGGACAACCTGGCTACAATTTTAGATCTCTGACAAAATGCTTTAATGCCAAGTGTGAGTTAATGATATGGTCTCTCATCTGGTGGGGTAGGCATAAGAAAAAACTTCCGTATAAGACCCATGAGAGAGCAGGAGAATTAGCTGAGATCCCTAAAGATTCTATGTTGGTTAGATCAGAATTTCCTGTGGAACTGATATGTAGGGCAAACATAATTTATCATCCAAACCAGGACACTTTTGGGAGTAAAGGAGACACTATTAATAAATACATCAAGACAACAGGCATAAACTAGGACTGTCCTGGGCAAGTCAAGATATATGGACACCCTACATGGATAGATAGTTCTCTCAATCAGGCTTAGATAATGTGAGTGTATGTATTTTCTACCAAAATAACAGTGATGCTACCTTAAACATTACCTTACATTTTAATATTGTCACCCAAACTTCTGGAAATGAAAACTATAGTCAGCAAAGCCCAAATTAGACAGAGATTTAATTGCAACTATTAAAATATAACATATATTGATTTAAACATCGTCTCCAACAAACTATTTAAGTTCATCCAAACATTAACCACAGTAATTCAGTTGCAATACATGAACTCACTCAGAAGTTACTACTAAGTGCCTTAGCACATGGGTGGCGTCTGAGTTATCTAGTGCTGCTATTACAGAAATACCACAAGTGGATGGCTTTAACAACAGAAGTTTATTCTCTCGAAATTTAGGAGGCTACAAGTCCGAGCACAGGATACCAGCTACAGGGGAAGTCTTTCTGGTGGAAGGTCCTTGTCACCTATCTTCCCCTGGTCTAGGAGCTTGTCAGTGCAGGGACCTCAGATCCAAACGACACGCTCCTCTCCTGGTTCTTCTTTCTTGGTGTTATGAGGTCCTTCTCCTCTCGGCTCAACTCTCTTTTAATACCTCAAAAGAGGTTGACTCAAGATACAACCTAATCCTGTAAATTGAGGTCTGCCTGGTTGACATAACTGCCTCTAATTCTGCCTCATTAACATCATAGAAGTTAGGATTTACAACACATAGGATAATCACATCAGATCACAAAATGATGGACAACCACACAATACTGGGAATCAAGGCCTAGGCAAGTTGATACACATTTTTGAGGCACACAATTCAATCCATGACAGGGGGTCAAACTCATGCATGACAAAACGAAGGGAGCTTCCACAGCTCTTGGCAGCTATATGTGTTCATGAAGTAACTATTTCTTCTATCTTCTCCTTCCTCCTCCCCCTCTTCTTCTTCCTTCTTCAGACAAGTCCAGTTTGGGCTTGTCTTCTTATGCTATCTTGCAGTAATCTGGATATAGCTGCTTTTCACTTCTGCTTCCACAGAATACATACAGGCTTATCAGGTATTCTAGGTGGGTTATTAGACTTTGGTCTTTTGTCCCAGTAGTCTGGTGGCCCTCTTCATTTTCTTCTTGTCCTCCTATATAGCAGAAACTCACTGGTAGACACTGATGTCCATCTTTCTACCAATGAACCCATCCACAACAGATGTAGTTTTATTAATTCTTATCTCCTTTTATAAGCAACCCTTGATTCTATCCATACATCTTTAGTAACAAATAATAGCCAATTCTATTTCTCTTTTGAGTATTCCGTATGTACATTTCTGATTAATTTACTCTATATTGAAAATATTCTTTAAATAGAGTCCTATACAACATACTGAGTTTAGCTCACAATAGAAAGTACCACTAGTTTGTTCAGCATCATTTAGCAAATATTGATACTAGATGCTAACCCACTTGGTAGCTTATAATTCCCTGACTGAAAATTAGAGGCCTTTATAAAGCTCAGACTCCAGATCCACACAAAGAAAATTTAATGGGAAGTATTTCTTGATACTTTAACTTTAAAACTCTCTCCCTTCAACCTCAGCCTGTCAAGTAGTTAATGATCATAAACAAATGCTTGAATGCACTAGAAAGATTGCTATTTAAAGCAAAATTATAGTCAATCTTCTGGTAGAGCAAAAATTTTTCTTGAAATGGGAATAATCACCCCTAATTCATATGTTATAAAAAAGTTTCACATACTGTTTCAGAAAACTACGCCCCTTTCTTCAATTCAGGTCAACAGATATTCTCTAAGTATTCAGAATAATCTTTCCTCTCTTGCTCACATTAAAAGCAACCAAACCCGCTGCCTTCAAGTCGATTCTGACTCATAGCAACCCTAAAGGACAGAGTAGAACTGCCCCATAGGGTTTCCAAGGAACGGCTAGTGGGTTCAGACTGTTGTTGATTAGCAGCCTGAACTCTTAACCAATATTGGCCCAGTTTGGGTCAGGTGTCAATCTCTCAAACAATCCACTGACATCACAGGTGGGACCATATTGTACTAGCATGGTGATTCCTGTGGAAACCATGTAGATTGTGGGTGGGGGCGTGAGGGAAGAACGGAACTTGGAAAAATGGGTAATCTGGGCATAAAATAATAAGTGCCCACTAAAGCATAACATACAAAAGAAGTTTAAATCACCTATCTTATCTTTCAGAAATCACACATTTCGTTTTCGAATTTCAGAGATTTTAAAATTAAGAAATCAGGGTAGAAAAGAGGGAGGTATCCTGACCCTTAGATGAGGAAGACCCTGTATCATGTCCAGGCTCTTCCACTACTCAGCCAGGTGGCTCCTTTCTCAGGCATTCAGTTCCTCTTTTATTAAAACAAAGAGATTGAACTAGATGATTTTTAAACTCTGTCATCTTTCCCACCTACAGAAATTGCATCACTATTTACCTACTTGCTGAAGCCAGAAATCTAGCAGTCATTCTGATTTCTTCCTTCTCTTTTGCCTTCCAAATCTAATACCCGTCCGCAGCAAAATCACTCCTACCAATCTCCCCCAACTCAGTATATCGCAATTCTAAGTCCTTCCTTAAGCTGTAGAATCATCCTTGACTCCTATTCTCTTTCAACTCACATGCAATCCATCAGTAAATCCTATCAACTTTTCTTTCAAAATTTATACAGAATCTAGTCACTTCTCAATACTTTCACTACTGCCATCCTAGTCCAAGCCACCATCATCTGTAGCCTAGGTTATAGAAATCTAGGCCCTGGTGGTGCAGCAGTTAAGAGCTCGGCAGCTAACCAAAAGGTCGGCAGTTCAAATCCACCAGCAACTTCTTGGAAATCCTATGGGGCAGTTCTATTCTGTCCAATAGGGACCCTATGAGTTGGAATCGACTGGACGGCAACGGGTATAGGTTATCTTCCTAAATGGTCTCTCTGCTTTCTCCCTTGCCCCCCGTACCACAATGATCTTGTTAAAACATAAGGCAGATGATATGACTCTTCCGCTCAAAATCCTCCAAGGGCTTCTCATTCTATTTATTTTAAAAAGCAAGGTTCTTATAATGGCCCAACATGAGCTTCCCCATAGTGGAACCTCTCTAATCTCATTTCATACCACTCCCCCACTCCCCACCCATTCTATTCTTGACACACTGGCTTCTCCACTCTTCCTCAAACTACCAAGCACATTCCTGCCTCCTGATGTTTTCTTTGCCTAGAATACTTCCCCGCAGATAACCACACAGGATTACCCTTTATTATCTTCAAGTATCTATTCAACTGTAACCTTATTAGAGAGGTTTTCCCTAAACATACCTTATAAGAAACTCAAACCCACCCCAGTACTCCCTTTATGCCTTACCCCATTTTATTATTGTCTGTAACTCTTATCACCATTGGGTATATTTTACTTGTCTGTTTATTGTGTGTATCTTCCCACTGGACTATATGTTCTACAAGGGCAGGGATTATATTTTGTTCACTGCTGAATCCTCAGCACCTACAACAGTGCCTGACACATACTAGGCACTTAAATATTTGTTGGATAAATAAATATGAAAAAATAAACATGCATGTGCACAGGTACACACGCACACACACAAGCAATAGCTTCGTTTTTTTTTTTTTTTATTGTACTTCAGGTGAAGGCTTACAGAACAAATAGTTT
>NW_004444002.1:8581646-8612876 GCF_000243295.1 Trichechus manatus latirostris
TTCATGCAGTAGTGTTTTGTAGTTTTCTTTGTATAGGTCTTTTACATCCCTGGTCAGATTTAGTCCTAAGTATTTTATCTTTTTAGGGGCTGCAATAGCTTCACTTTGTCTATTATTTGCCTCTCTGTATTTCCTGGCGGCAATGGAAATCCTTAGGGTGGCTAATTTCTTCTGCTAGTCCTCTCACTAGTAGCCTGAAGCAAAGCCCAAAGGCTTTCACTGTCCCAGTTAATCAATAAATACCAACAATTTCTTGATCTTATATATATTATATGCTATGCCAAAGAGACATTAGTTTAGGGTTCAACCATGGGCACCAATTACAGATCCTCTATATTGCCTTTGAGGAAATACATCAAAGGTGCTAATGAAACGACTCTGGCAATCACCACTGCCCTCCTCATTTCCAACTTCTATGCCTTCTTTTCAGCCCTTAGCAGATGAACTAGCAAGCTGCTTCATTGCTTATGAAGGCCAAAGAACATGTAGAAGGTTTGCTGAAAGGCATCTACCCCAGTTGAAAAGAAAATTACTAAAACAAAACAAAGAAGCCAACAAACTCGGGTATCCCAATCAGATTGCTTTCTATCCAAAATCATCGCCTTCACTGCAAACTTATTTTTGTAAAATGTTAAGATTAGCAGAAAATCAAGCTGTCCCTTTGAGTGCATTTTCCCCTCTTGTCTAAAGTTCTGAATTAAAGCCCCTATTTTGGGCAGATTTGAAAATAGGATGTGGGTACTAGAAAAAATGCCATGGTTTTTCTTCTTGAACCATTTGAAAGGAAGTGCTGAGGAAAGCATCATTTTTAGTGTGCTCTTTTAGCAACTTGGGAAGAATTCCACTGCTTTACTGCTTGTGAACACAGACCCCAGGGCCTTATATTCTTAGGGTAAATAAAACGAGCTTTGGGGCCAGAAGAGCCTCCTCAGAGGCCTCTTTTATTGCTTACAAACTTCCTCTGTGATTAAGGTCCATCCCAGACCTCAGCAGTGAGGTAACACAGACCCCACATGTGCATATCTGCCAGCCAATTTCCTCTCTCTGCCAAGGGGTTCCCAGACACGTGCTAGAATTGGGTGATTTTATTCCTTTCGAAAATGAATTGTGAAGGCGACATCCAGAGTCTATTACAATGAATGCCTTAGGTCTGCTACACAATGGGCCTTTGCAAAGTGGTTTCTCTTTTAGGTAAAGGCATTGGTGGCTTACCAAAGGTTTTTTCTTTTTCTTCTTTATATAATCTTTAGTATACTGTAAGGACGGGAGAAAAGTAGAAATCTTGTTCAGATACAAATGCAAGAAAGGGTAGTAGGATGGTGGGGGAGGGGGAGGGAGGCTACACTTTCTTATACGAGCATATGGATGCTGGGAATACCATACACAATTAGAAAAAATAGAAAAACTGTCTTCCACATGAATTTCTCTACCTCACACGTGAGTCAAAGATAATAAGAGGTAACTTAGCTGTCCTCGGGAAGGCAGATACATCAGCAAGTTTCTCTAAAGGACTACAGCGATGAAAATGCGAGCTGCATTTCATTAAAGGAAAGGAGAAGTCACTAATCTATGATTAAATTTTAACAAGAATAACCAAAGGCTTTCTGATTTGATTGAATTATAAATAAAACAATAACTCTCCTCTCCTCAAGTCCCTCAAATCGTGTTTTCTGAGACTGTGTCTACATAGCTACTGAGTCACTGTTTGCAAGAGTCATCACAATAAGCTACAGATTTCACTGCCTGTGGTACAGCTGCCCTGCTGAGAGCAGTAGACAAATTGGTTTATATATGTATACAAAACCCAAGTCTTATTCCTTCATCCAAATAGATGAGTCATGATATCTTAGGTGATTTCATCCCCTTTGGCCAGTTGTGGAACAAAGCAGGTAGAGATTTCAAGGCCCCTCTCATTCACTTCTCAACCCAGGCAATCTGGCTTCTAGCCTCACATCTCCAGTGAACAGCTCTGGTAAAGGTTCCCAATTCCCTCCTAATTCCCAATTCAACTGGATCTCTCAGCTACACCTGAAATTATTTCCCACTTCTTCTCCCTTAAACTTATCCCTTAGCTCTGGAAACCAAGCCAGTTGTTACTGAGTCAACACAGACTCATGGGTACCCCATATGTGTCAGAGTAGAACTGTGCTCCATAGGGATGCTGAATGGCAGATTTTTCGGAAGTAGATCTCAAGGCCCGTCTTCTGAGGTGCCTCTGGGTGGACTTAAGCCTCCAAACTTTTGGTTACCAGCCAAACGTATTAACTGTGTGCACCAACCAGGGACTTGTAGCTCTGGTAACATTCACTCCTAATTCTTTGCCCTCTATGCTTGTAAATACTCTTTCTTAGCTTTCTTGTTCCTCTTCTTCTGCTTACCCCTTACATGTTGGTGTCCTCAGAGTCCTGTTTTCAGTCTTCTTTTCTTCTAGCTTTACAATGCTCTCTGTGGATAATCTCTTCTACTACGATTTCATCAACTACATTTTCATCAACTACGACCTATTTCCATTTGCTTGCTAACTCGATCTCTTGATAGATTAGATAGATAGATATCCTACACACATATAAACTCAACATAACGTGCTGAAAACAACTCAGTGTTTTCCTTCCCTATAACTCCCATACAACAAAACAAAACACACCCATCCTCTGGTAATCCATAGTTCCATTAAAGTCATTCCCATTCCTTCCAAAAACTCAGCATCATCTGTGACTCCATCTTCAACACTAACAGTCTGTCTTTATTTCTGAAAATCATCAAGAGCTAAAAAGGCAATCCCCTAAATTCTATTGAATTCCATCCCCTCATTCTTCTCCCGCTTCAGTCCAGTCCAGGTGCCTGTTATCTCTTTCTTGAATTATCTCTCCTGACCACACTCCCTGTCTCCAGACTCTAACCTCTAAAATCTCTCCTCCTCTCTTGAGCCAGAATTGTCTTTCAAAAATATACATCTGAGAAAGTCATACCCCTTCTCAAGAATCAGACTTCAACAGGTCCCCACAGCCTACAGATACAAGGCAATCTCCTTTAAACTAGAACAAAAGTTACAATTTACTGAGCACTTTTACTATGTCTCAGACCTTGTGTGAAGCACTTGACAAACATCCTACATTATATAATTTAATCTTCACCACAATCCCATGAGGTGTTATTACTATCATTCCCATTCTATAGGCAAGGAAATCAAGACTCAGAGAGATTAAATAACTTGCCTGAAGTCACACAGCGAGTAAGTATCAGAGCTCAAATCTGAATGTGTCCCATCTGATCTAGAACCAGGGGGCTACACACCTTCTATCCTTAACCATCTGGCCTCACCTGTGTTAAAAATATTCACAATATTAAATTTGTGTATGAACTCATAAGCTTTATTTTTCAATACATGAATCGGGGAACTTCTGGTCTGTATGTCAGACAAAAGTTCCAAAGCGTAGCACAAAGTGAAAGGGATTTATCGTCACACACACAGGAAAAAGGAAGCTATAATGGGCAAATTTCAGACTGGCTGGCAGGCATTTTCTTATTTTATTAGGGATTAAGGGGAAATCTTGAACTAGGTTAAACTGAGCACACAAGTACTGGCTGGCTAGCTTAGGTTTCTATTTACGGGAGAGTCAATTAATTGATTTAGATTTCTGCCCCTGGGAAGGTTTGGCATTCACAAGAAAAAGAAACTTAGGTTTCGATTTGCTGACGTGGAGCTCAACACAAGGATTCCATTTTGGGCCTAGTTTATTAGTCAGGTTAGGAGCCCTGGTCACGCAGTGGTTAAGAGTTTGTCTGCTAACCAAAAGAGGTCGGCTGTTTGAATCCACCAGCCATTCCTTAGAAACTCCATAGGGCAGTTCTACTCTGTCTTATAGGGCTGCTATGAGTCAGAATCGAGTCAACGACAATAGGTTCAGTTTTCTGGTTTGGTTTTAGTCAGGTTAACACCTATCTTCACAACCTCATCTCCATGATGCTCCCGTATAGATGCCCAGTGCTTCAGACATCCCAAACCACTATTACTCAAGGACACTATATGTCTTACATGCTTCTGTTTTTATATATGATATTCCCTCTGCTTAGAATGCTTTTTTAAAAAAATAGTTTTATTCATGAGGTGACATTTTATTAAGCTTTAAAGTGTGAACTCATGTGAACTGCTAAAGAGGAACAGTGAGGATTCATTCCATAGGGACAAGTCATTTGCAATACACACATGCTGGTTCTTAGAGCGATATAGTCTAACCTTGTAATAGTCTTATTTGTTATCTCTCTGAATGTGGGTCTTGCCTGATCTTTCCCAGTACAGATTCCATAAAGCGTATTTTTTTAAATAATATTTTATTGTGTTTTGGGTGAATGTTTACACAGCAGTTTAGGTTTCCAGTCAACAATTTCTACACAAGTTGTTCAGTGACACTGGTTATATTCTTCACAATGGGTGGACATTCTCTTTATCTCTGTTCTGGTTGTTCCATTTAGAATGCATTTTTTTGTAGAATTCACCAATCTCATATTTGTAGAATATTATTATATTTTTCTGGGAGTGAAATTAGGACTAATATAAATAATGAAATTTGATATATCTTCTTGCCTTATTTCACTAGTTGGGTACCAGTTCAATGCTGTCCAGAGGTGATAAAAGGCATTCATCTCTCAATCTCAATGACAAAATATTTAAGAATATTTTTTGCTGTAGTTATTTTGTAAAATCTGTATCAGACCAAGGAAGTTCCCTTCTAATTCCTACGTTACTAAATGTTTTTTCAGGAATGAGTAATGACTTTCACTAAACATTTTTAATATATCTATTGAGATGATTATATTCGATTCAAAACCACCCAGTACCTTCACGGTAGAAAGGCCCGGCAATTCAAACATTACAGTCAAGAAACTCTATGGAGTAGTTCTATTCTGTAACACATGTAGTCACTATGAGTCCAAATCGACTCCACAACAACTAACAAAAACAGAATGCTCTTTCCCATTTCATGGACTTGATAAATTTCCACTAATCCTCCCAGATTCAGCTCCAATGTCATGACTACTGTATAACCTTGCCTTATTCCCAGTTAAGTCATCCCCTCCTGTGTCCACCCAAATTGCCTTGTACATATAGCAAAATGGAAGTTCAGTGAGGGCTGAGACTTTGTTATTCACTGTTATTTCTCCAATATGTAGCACAGTGCATGGCATACAGCAGGCAGTCAATAAATACATGTTAAATGAATGAATACCCCTTTCATAGCACTTATAACACTACACTGAAATTATTTTACATGCCCATCCCTTATACTTTACTGTAAGCTCCTTGGAGTGGACCCACATTTTATTATTGTCATATCCATTGCTCCTAATGTAGTATCTGCAACATGGTATGCATGTATTAAATATTTAAAGAATAGATGTCTGAAATTCATACCATTAGAAAACCATTCCTTGGAATAAGGTTTTGTGGTCATAAACATTTCCTTTTAAAACGCAAATATCCCTGAGGGGGAGGCTAGACAGCCACACTTTGGCAATTATCAAGTATTAGGGCTTTAGCAGAGATCGATTTGCCAGATTGATTTCCAATGTGACAGCTGCCACTAGGTGCAAACTTCAATAGGACAGAACATTGTGCAGTACAATAGGTTCATAACAAGGGACATGGGAGAGGTCACTAAGTTGCCTAGGGGGTGCCTAAAGGCACTCAATGTCTTGAAGAAGAAGAAAAGCTGGTGTGCTTGTAAATGCCTCTATTTAGAAGGACTGGAAGTGAAGTACGGAGCAGATGTTCAAACAAATTGGTTGCTAGTTGGATGAGAAAGAAGTTAGAATGGGAAATTCACAGATGAAAAAATACACCAAAGATTTTACCATTCTGGACAACTCTGATACAGAAACTCAAGGAAAGCACAAACTTACTGAAGAACAGAGATGAAATGGGTATCCTGAACAGAGTGTAAAATATCTCTATTTTGCTTAGTACTAGCTTTTCTACATACCCACTTTAGGCTCTGCATATGGTGAACACTCAGAACTGTGATTGTTGGCAATGGCCTCAGACACTGCTGGAAATCAACAGGGCGAGTGGCCCAATCCCCACTACCTACAAGGCGTGTATTAAAAAAAGCCCACCTTGCCATCCAAAGCACAATTGGTCTATATTCGCCTGGAGCAACAGAGGAAAAATGAGAGTCAGTAATAGGAAGAGAATATGGAATACATGGCTAATTGCCCCCATGAACAACTGCCTCCTTTGCCATGAGACCAGAAGAACTAAATGGTGCACGACTACTATTACTGAACATTTTGATTAAAGATTCTATACGAGAATCCTGATTAAAAGGGGTAAAACACATAACAGAATTTCAAATTGTCATGGACTCCAGACTTCCAGGAGTCATGTAGTTTCAATGAACTCCTGAAAATACTGCACTGAATTTTTAAACTTTAAACCAAAAATGTCTCCGAAGTCTTCTTAAAACCAAACAACAGTTTAGCTTAACTAGTAAAAAGTATCTACCTTGAGCATTATTCTTTTTTAAGAACTAACTATATGGGATCAAATGGGCAACACCAACTCGAAAGATGAGATAGGAACCAAGAGATACAAGATGGAGGCCTAGTCAGATGCTCCACACAATCCGTCTACAGCAAAGGCCCGAGAAACAAAGTGAAACAGATATAGATGACAACCTTGGAACCCTGAGCATCAAATGAAAGGATACAGAACTAGATCAAACACTGACTGGAAAAAGAAACTGAACGACAACAACGAAAAGGGAGAGATACAGAGTAGAGGTGTCCTGCCATACAGTCCTGCAGAGTGGAGCCATTGAGACAAAACCAGCAGCAACATTGGGTGAAGAGCACAGAAGACAACATGACGGAACTCCCGGTAGGAGACAGGCATACTGTGACAACATACCCAGAGTAAAGCAAGGTGAGCAGTACAGGAACTGGAGCTAAAGAGGGAAAGTACAAGAAGGAGAACAAGAGCTTCAGGGATCCCAGCGTACACAGAGTAGGAAGGGTACAAGGACCCCAGAGACAGGGCGACCTTCCAGTGGCAGTAACTGAAAGGTAGGGTGGGTGGTGAGCACACAGCAATAGATGAACCACAAGTCCTTCTTTTTTTCTTTCTTCTCCCCTCACTGCAGCCAGCTGCCCCACCCCTCCTCTGCTGGAGAGATGGCCTGTGCTCCTGCCAGCTGCCTATCTCAGCCCCCTCCCATTAGAGAAAGTGCCTGTGTGCCCCCCCGCCCCACCAATTGCCCTGCCTCCCGATGACACCCGTCCCGTTCCTTGTCTATAGCCTGCCAGTCTGATGAGAAACTGTGAGCATTCCCATACAGCCAGTTAGCGCCTGCCTAGTACACACTCAGCAATCTCACACATACAGCGAACAGCAACAAGGGCTCACCCTGGCCACTGCTGCCCAGTCCAAATGGGGGCAGGAAGTGAATGTCCCTCTGCTGCCACATGAGCGATCACTACAGCATGCCCAACTCACCTGCACTGATAAATCAAACAAAACAAAACATCATAAATAAATAAAACAACACCTTAATGCCTTAGAGACAGCATATAATATCAAACCATGTAAAGAAAAAAAGACAAGATGGCGCAACCAAGTGACCAAAATAAAGGGGTAGAAAATCTACCTGAGGAAGAGATGGTAATGGAACTGCCTGATAAGGAATTCAAAAGGCTTACATATAGGGTCCTCAAAGAAATCAAGGAAAACACAGAAAAAACCCTAAAATAATTCAGGAAAACAATACAAGAACAAAATAGTAAATTAAATAAACGATTGAAAATCATACAAAAACAGCAACTATAAATCCATAAGATTAAAAATAAAATATCAGAAATAGATAACTCAATGGAAAGACATAAAAGTAGAATGGAATCAGTGGGTGAAAGAACTATCAAAACAGAGGACAAATCCTTTGATATCAATTTGTTTGAGGAGAAAGCAGAAAAAAAAATGAAGAAATCTAAGAGTTATGTGAGACAATTTGAAGGGGAATAATTTACACATGAAGGGAATCCCAGAATAGGAAAAGACCAAAAAAAAGCACAAAGAGAATTTTTGAAGATGTGCTGAAAGAAAACTTCCCCAATATCATAAAAGATGAGAAGATTTCCATTCAAGAAGCTCAACGAACCCCATATAGGACAGACCCCAAAAGAAAGTTACCAAGACATATTATAATCAAACTTTCCAAGTCCAAAGATAAAGAATTCTGAGAGTATCTCTAGAAAAATGAAATATCACCTACAAAGGGATTCCAGTAAGACTAAGCTCTGATTACTCAGCAGAGACCATGCAGGGAAGGAGGCAATGGGATGAGAAGATATAAAACCCTGAAAGAAAAGAATTGCCAACAAAGAATCATATACCCAACAAACTGTCTCTCAAATATGATGGCGAAATCAGCACATTTCCAGATAAACAGAAATTAAGGGAATCTGTTAAAAACAGACGATCCTTAAAGGAAATATTAAGAGAGTCCTCTGGATAAAGAACCAACAATGGCAGACAACAACCTGAGAACAAGCCACACGATGTCATCACCAAGATGCCAACCCAGATGGAGTAATCTCGAGGTAAAATAAAGCTACAGGACTGAAAACAGAGAACCAGAGATGTCAGTGAAATCAACGAAAATTTCAAAACAAAAAGGGGGAACAAATGGTGTATTTACAGAACTTCCATATGGAGAGGAAGTCAAGGTGATATCTAAAAATGACAGCCTGTTTTAAACATAGGATGACAAAAGTTAACCTCACAGTAACCACAAAGAAAATTAACAAACCTACCCACCGAAATGAAGAAGAAAATAAAAAAGACTCAGTAAACACAAAAATGAAGGAAATGAAAAGATCATCCCTGAATAAGAAGAATTCAGCACAGAAATGTAAGCAGAACAAAGAAACTATAAATACCAAAAAAATAAATAAATAAATAAAGAAGCATAACAAATAGACATCAGTAAATTCATATCTATCAATAATCACACTGCATGTTAACAGATTAAATGCACCAGTCAAGAGACACAGTGTGGAAGAATGCATAAAAAAAAAAATTACCCACCAATATGTTGCCTACAAAAGACACATCTGAGACACAAAGACATTAAAAGGTTAAAAAAAAAATCAAAGGATGGAAAAAAAAATATATCAAACAAACAGTAACCAAAAAAGAGCAGGAGTGACAATATTTATCTCTGATAAAATAGAATTTAAATCAAACTACATCATAAGAGACAAGGAAGGACATTATATGATGATTAAGGGATCAATCCACCAAGAGGACATAACCATAATAAATATCTATGCACCCAATGACAGAGCTCCAAAATACATTAAAAAAACCCTAACAGAAATGAAAAGAGAAACAGACAGTTCTACAATAATAGTAGGAGAGTTTAACACGCCACTTTCGATGATGGACATAACAGCAAGAAAGAGACTGAACAAAGATAGAGAAAACATAAATAAAACAACCAACTTGACCTCACAGACACATACAGAGCACTCCAACCAACAGCAGCGCAGTACACATTCTTCTCTAACACACATGGATCATTCTCTAGAATAGACCATATCCTAAGACACAAAGCAAGCCTCACTAAATAAAAAAATACCAAAATAACACGAAGGATCTTCTCAGATCAAAACATTGTAAAATTAGAAACCAATAATAGGAAGAAAAACAGAAAAAAAAATCAAATACTTGAAAACTGAACAATGCCATGCTTAAAAACCACTGGGTAATGGAAGATACTAAAAACGAAATTTAAAAAATTCCTAGAATCAAACGAGAATGAAAAATGCAACATACCAAAACCTTTAGGAACAGCAAAAGCAGTGCATAGAGGCCAATTTATAGCAATAAACACACACATCAAAAAAGAAGAAAGGTACAAAACCAATACCTTAACCCTACAACTCAAACAAACACAAACAGAGCAGAAAAAGAACAACACAGCTACTAGAAGACAGGAAATAAGAAAAATTAGAGCAGAAATAGATGAAAGAGAAAAACAATTGGAACAGTCAAGAAGACTAGAAGCTGGTTTTTAGAAAGGATCAGTGAAATCTACAAACCACTGGCCAAATAGACAAAAGTAAAAAGAAGAAGATGCAAATAACCCAAATAAGAAATGAGTTTGGATACATCACAACAAAACCACCTGAAATAAAAAGAATAATAGAATACTACGAAAAACTATATTCCAACAAATTTGAAAACCTAGAGGAAATGTACAAATTCCTAGAAACACACAATCTACCTAATATGGATTGAACTGTGTCCTTCCAAACTGTGAGTCAACTTGGGTAGGCCATGAATGCCAGTGTTGTGTTGTTGTCCCCCATTTTGTGATCTGATGTAATTTTCCTATTTGTTATAAATCTTACCTCTATGATGTTAATGACGCATCAGTAGAGGGAGTTGTATTAATGAAGCAGGGTAAAATCTACAGGAATAGGCTGTATCTTGAGTCAAACTCTTTTGAAACATAAAAGACAGAAGTGAGCAGAGAAGAGAGAGACCTCATTACCACCAAGCGGGAAGAGCCAGGAGTAGGGTGCGTCTTACGAACTCAGGTTATCTGTGCTGAGAAGCTCCTAGACCAGGGAAAGATGGATGACAAGGAATCTTCCACTAGAGCTAGCAGAGAGAGAAATCTTCCCCTGGAGCTGACACCCTGAATTAGGACTTCTAGCCTACTAGACCGTGAAGAGTATAACCTTCTGTTTGTTAAAGCCATGCACCAGCAGTATTTTTGTTACAGCAGTGCTAGATAAGTAAGACACTACCTAAACTAACAGAAACTGAGATAGAAAAATCTGAACAGACCCATAATAAAACAGAAAATTGAAGAGGTCTTTAAAAAACTGCCAACAAAAAATAACAACCTGCTTAAAAGCCTGTGAGCGGCCATCTAAGATACTCCACTGGTCTTACACCTTTGGGAGCAAGGGAGAATGAGGAAAACTAAAGACACAAGGGAAAGATCAGTCCAGACGACTAATGGACTACAACTACCACGACCTCCACCAGTCCAGTAAAACTAGATGGTACCCGGCTACCACTACTGACTGCTCTGACAGGGATCATAATAGATGGTCTCGGACAGAGCTGCAGAAAAATGTAGAACAAAATTCTAACTAATAAAAAAAGACCAGATTTACTGGCCTAACAGACTGGAGAAACCCCAAGAGTGTGGCCCCCAGACACCCTTTCAGCTCAGTAATGAAGTCAGTCCTGAGGGTCACCCTTGAGCCAAAGATTGGACATGCACAATAAAACAAAACGAGACTAAAGGAGCACAGCAGCCCAGGGGCAAGTGAAGGCAGGAGGGAACAGGAAAGCTGGTAATAGGGAACCCAAGGTCGAGAAGGAACAGTGTTGACATGGCGTGGAGTTGTTAATCATTGTCATAAAACAATATGTGTACTAACTGTTTAATGAGAAGCTAGTTTATTCTGGTAAACTTTCATCTAAAGTACAATATAAATAAATAAATAATATAAAGACCTGGCATGGATGGTTTTACTGAAGAATTCTAACAAACGTTCAGAGAAGAGTTGACACCAATACTACTCAAACGATTCCAAAACATAGAAAAGGAAGGAATACTCCCTAATTCATTCTATGAAGCCAGCATAACTCTAATACCAATGCCAGGCAAAGACACTGCTAAAAAAGAAACTTATGGACCAATATCCCTCATGCACATTGACGCAAAAATTCTTGACAAAATTCTAGCCAACAAAATCCAACAGCATATAAAAAAAATAATACATCATGACCAGCTGGGATTCATACCAGGTATGCAATGATGGGTCAGCATTAGAAAATCAATCAACATAATCCACCACATAAATAAAACAAAGGAAAAGAATCACAAGATCATCTCAATCAATGCATAAAAGGCATTTGAAAAGTCTAACACCCATTCCTACTAAAAACACACCACAAAATAGGAATAGAAGGGAAATTACTCAACATAATTAAGGGCATATACACAAAACTAGTAGTCAACATTATTCTTAGAGACTAAAAGTATTACCCCTGAGAACAGGAACCGGACAAGGATTCCGTTTACACCACTCTTGTTAGCTAGAGCAATAGGACAAGAAAGGGAAAAAAAAGAGTATCCAAATTGGTAAGAAAAGTAAAACTATCCCCATTCACAGATGATACGATCCTATACCTAGAAAATCCCAGAGAATACACATGAAAGTTACTGGAACTAATGGAAGTATTCCATAAAGTGGCAGGGTACAAGATCAACATACAAAAGTGAGTCAGATTTCTCTACACTAACAAAGAGAACTCTGGAAAGGAAATCAGGAAAATGAGGAAATAACCCGTCAAAGATAAAATACTTAGGAATAAACCTAACTAGGGGCGTAAAAGATCTATAAAAAGAAAAGTACAAAACACTACCGGAAGAAACCAAAAGAGAACTTCATAAACAGAAATACATACCATGGTCATGGATAGGAAGACTTAACATTGTGAAACTGTAAACACTACCCAGAGTGATCTACAGACACAATGTAATCCCGATCCAAATTCCAACAACATTCTTCAATGAGATGAAAAAACTAATCACCAACTTTATAAGGAAAAGAAAGAGCCCTCAGATAAGTAAAACATTACTGAAAGAGAACAAAAAAGTAGGAGGCCTCCCATTGCCTGATCTCAGAACCTACTGCACAGCCACAGTAGTCAGAACAACTTGGTACTAGTATAATGACGTACACATAGACCAATGACACAGAATTGAGAACCCAGAAATAAATCCATCCAGCTATGGATACCTGATCTGCAACAAAGGGTCGAAGTCCATTAAATGGGGAAGAGACAATATCTAGAACAAATGGTGCTGGCAAAACTGGATATTCATTTGCAGAATAATGAAACAGGACCCATACATCACAGCATACACAAACTAACTCAAAATGGATCAAAAACCTATATGTAAAATCAAAAACTACAAAATTCATGAAAGAAAACACAATGACAACATTATGGGCCCTAATTTATGGCATAAATACAATATCAAGCATAACTTAAAATGCACAAATCCTGTGATCAAAGACAAAATAGATAACAGGGACCTCCTAAAAATTAAATACTTATGCTCATCAAAAGACCCTTCAAAGAGAGTAAAAAGAGAACCTACAGACTGGGAAACAATCTTTGGCAACGGCATATCTGATAGACGTTTAATCTCTAAAATATACAGAAAACTGCAACAACTCAACAATAAAAAGAAAAGCAACCCAATCACAAAATGGTCAAAGGACATGAACAGACACTTCTACCAAAGAGGACATTCAGGTGGCCAACAAATACATGAAAAGATGCTCGTGATCATTTGCCATTAGAGAGATGCAAATCCAAACCATGATGAGATACCATCTCATCCCTATAAGAATGGCACTGATCAAAACATTCAGAAAGCAATGAATGCTGGTGAGATTGTGGGGAGATTGAAACTCTCATACACTGCTAACGGGAATGTAAAATGGTACAGTCACTAAGGAAAATGAAATGGTGATTCATTAAAGCGATAGAAATAGAAATGTCATAGGATCCAGCAATCCCAGTCCTAGGAATATATCCTAGAGATATAAGAACCATCACACCAAGAGACATACGCACACCCATGTTAACTGCAGCATTATTCACAATAGCAAAAAGATGGAAACAACCCTAAATGTCCATCAGCAGACGAATAGTTGCAATCAATGTCACAAAACAATTTGTGTATAAATTTTTGAGTAAGAAACTAATTTGTCAACTTTCACCTAAAGAACAATTTAAAAAAACGAGAATAATGACAGCATCAGAGACCTCTGTCTTTCCATCTCTGCTGCCCTTGGTGTAGACTTTAGGTTTTTCCCAAGGTGGCTATAGCAGTTCCAGATGCCAAGTCCACAGAAACAAGACAGGGCACATTATCCTGCATTCTTTTCAAAGAATGTGGTAACTTTTCCCAGAGGTCCTGCAGCAGGTTTATCTTCCCATCTCATTGGCCTGAGTTGGGTCACATACCTATTCTTGACCCGTCACTTGCAAAGTGCATCTCTTAAACAAGTGGCTTGCATTTGTTGCATATTATAATCATGTAGGGGCAAGAATGCTATTATGGATTGAATTTTGTCCCCCAAAAATATGTTCTGTAAATCCTAATCCCTATACTTGTGGTTATAATCCCATTTGGAAATGGGTTTTGTTATGTTAAGAAGGCAGTATTAGTGCAGGGTAGGGTGTATTTTAAGCCAATCACTTTTTGAGATATAAAAAGAGCAGCTCAGGCCCAGAAGAAGTAAGCAGAAATGGGGGAAGATAGGTGCCATAAGGCAGAGATCCCCAGGCCACTGTCTCAAGCAGCTTTGCATTTGAGTCCTGATTTCTTTGCTTTCCCTACAGCTTTGCATTAGAATCCTGTTTCCTTTGCTTAGCCTGGTGTTGTAAGAAGTTATATGTAAACCTCACTGTGCCTGCGCAGTATGATTAAGTATGTTGATGTAACTTGTATGAACTTCCTACTTGTAAATTCCTTAAAAGTAACCTTTCTCCTTGCACTTGCGTAGCAGTCTTGGTGACATCAGCTCCGACTGACTCCTTTCCTTGTGCAACAAAATAGTTACCTTTTCTGCACTCCCACCTCAGTCTCTCCTTTATTGGCCAATTCGAGTCACACCTAGCAGAACCTGGGGTTTCCACCTGGTAACAGCCATGCCACATGAAGTTCACCAAGGAATAGAAACTGCAGAGAGAAGGACCATCCCCCAGACAGAGAGATAAAGCCTTCCCCTAGAGCCAACACCCTGAATTTAGACTTCTAACCTCCTGTGAGAAAATAAATTTCTAAGTGTTAAAGCCTCCCCCAGGAAAAGATAAGACAGGAAACTTAGGGGGCAGTGAGTTTATATTACTGGAGGAGGAACAATTCGGAAAAGAAGGGTGAGAATGGTTGTACAACTCGAAGAATGTAATCGATGTCACTGAACACTACATGTAGAAACTGTTCAATTGGTGTATGTTTTGCTGTGTATATTCTCAACAACAAAATAAATGAAATTAAAACAAAAAATGATAACAGCTCAAAAAAAAAACCCACCTTGACATTTACTTACATTCTGGAACACCTGGGGTTCTTTCGCTGGAGTAAGGAAAATGGATGGAAAACCTCAGGTTTCAGCGTGTTCGAGAATTAAATTCTATCTAATTATACAGATTTTCATGCAGAGTTAAAACCACTTAATGGGTCTATTTTCAAAGCTTCTTTGCATTGATTTAAGGGAGAAGTACCTTTCTAAGGCTCTCTGCAAGATTTAGCTTATTTATTCCTCAAGTAAGCTGGAGTATAAAGTTTCTGAGGAAGAGAAAAAACTAAATAAATAACCACACAATTCACAGAGGCCTAAAAAGATGGCCTAGAAATAAAAATTCAAGAAGTTGCAAGTTATTGTACCCAAGAAATTTGGGGAGGCATGATTTCTAGACCACAGGAAACCAGGGCTAATCCCAAATGCTCAGGAAGCCTGAATCAGCCCTACACATCAGTGAAACAGCAGCTGAATGTCTTGCTGGTTAAATTTGAGGGCCAGGAGGCCCTTCCTTACTTTCCTTCTCCTGCTCTAGGGCTTTCAATTCCTATCATTATAGTCAGTTTTTCTTTGCGCTAAGGCACTCGAGTGAAATGGAAAAACCCCTGGGAGTATAAACACATTAACTTCTTATTAGATTTAACTACCTTAGCACCGTTTCACTAATTAGCTACAGGGGCTGGGGAGCCAAGAGGGGGAACGCACTGATATAAGAGAGTAGGGCCTTGAAGACACAGGATCAGGTACTGGAAGAAGGGAAGGGGAAAGTTTAGAGTGGAGCCTGGCAGGGTTGGCTACTAGGTGCAGCCCTCGCTAAACAGGAAATAGCGCAAAAGCCCTAAGCACCTTGTGGACAGGCAGGGAAATACCATGAAGAATTCCCGTATGTCACAATTTTCCGAGACTGGCCCTGAAGAAAACCTCACAAAATGAGCTTGGTTCATTTCCCTCACTCCTATGACTTCCCAGTACTTGTGAAAACACTCACTTATGCCAACACAAATGCATCCGAGGCACTGCCAGTCCATAGGGATAGGGAATCCATCCATCAGCAGCAACAGGATTGGGAGGACATTTTGTGCTTCTCCTTAAATAAAGGTCTTTAAGGTGCGATGTCACAACTCAAAAAGGCTGTAGTGTCATCATCAATCAGGAGCCCAGGTAAGCATACTGACACAGCTCTCAGGCTCGCCAAGGTTATCACTCACGGGGAGTCTCGCCAGTTCTAGTCAATCATGCCAGCTTCCTTCCTCCTGGGGCAGGAACTGCCTACCCCTCAGTTAGGTCCCAGTATGGAGCCTTGGGGACAGGGGTATCTCCACATCCCCATTACTCACCAGCACCACTGTTGCTCACAGCATAAAACCATCAAACCTAGTTCTGCTTGCTTTAATTTCAGCCCTCTCGAATTCAGTCTGCCCCATTCTGTCTCTGCTTTCTGCTGTAACTCTGCCCCCTTCCACTGTGCCCTCTGGAACTTTCTTCTATTGTCAATAACCTGACATATTTTCTACCTTTCCCCAAAATGTTCCTCTGTCCTGTGACTTACCTGTAACCTGATGGCTTTCCCCTGAGAGTTTTACTTCCTTCATCACTGTTCCAAGGGCAGGTGGCTCAATCTCTTCTACTCAGGGCCAAGAGAGCAGGTTTGCATTCTCATCACTCATCTCAGCTGTTTGCCTCCATCGTTCTATCAACTTCCTTCAGCTACCACCCCCCTTTGAAGCCCACATGTAATCTAAGTACACCTCCACCTTCTCATCCTCCACTGTAGCATCACCCCAGACCCATTCCCACATTGCTTCTAACAATGCTTCCTTCTACACGGACTCCTTTCAAAGGTGACATTAATTTCCAAATGCATAACCCATATGAAACCATGACACCACAGTTCTTTAACTCTATCTATTCAGCAAATCCTCATTTCCACTATTTTAAGCCTCAATTTCCTTTGCCCAAAACTTGTAACTTAGCCTCATCTGTAACTCAAATTAAGAACCTGCTCTCCACCTTCTAGGCCACGACCTCCTGCGCGCCCTCACTCCCACAAAATCAGTCAGTAACCTCATCATGATGTTGTTGTTGTTACATGCCGTTGAGTGCGTTCCAACTCATAGCAACCCTATGTACCACAGAACAAAACACTGCCCGGTCCTGCGCCATGCTCACAAGTCATTGTTATGCTTGGGCCCATCGTTGCAGCCACTGTGTCAATCCATTTAGTTGAGGGTCTTCCTCTTTTTCACTGACCCTGTACTTTACCAAGCATAATGTCCTTCTCCAGGGACTGATCCCTCCTGACAACATATCCAAAGAATGTAGAGACATAGTCTTGCCATCTTTGCTTCTAAGCAGAATTCTGCTAGTAATTCTTCCAAGACAACCCTGTTCATTCTTTTGGCAGTCCATGGTATATTCAATATTTTTCACCAACACCACAATTCAAAGCCATCAATTTTTCTTCAGTCTTTCTTATTCATTGTCCAGCTTTCACATGCATATGAGGCGACTGAAAACACCATGGCTCCGGTCAGGCGCACCTTAGTCTTCAAGGTGACATCTTTGCTTTTCAACACTTTAAAGAGGTCTTTCACGCAGATTTGCCCAATATAATACATTGTTTGATTTCTTGACTCCTGCTTCCATGGGTGTTGACTGTGGATCCAAGTAAAATGGAATACTTGACAACTTCAATCTTTTCTCTGTTTATCATGATATGCTTCTTGGTCCAGTTGTGAGGATGTTTGTTTTCTTTATGCTGAGGTGTAATCCATACTGTAGTCTTTGATCCTCATCAGTAAGTGCTTCAAGTCCTCCTCACTCTCAGCAAGCAAGGTTGTGTCATCTGCATATCGCAGGTTGTTAATGAGTCTTCCTCCAATCCTGATGCCTCATTCTTCTTCACGTAGTCCAGCTTCTCAGATTTGCTCAGTATACAAACTGAATAAGTATGGTGAAATGATACAACCCTGACGCACACCTTTCCTGACTTTAAACCACACAGTATCCCCTTGTTCTGTCTGAACAACTGCCTCTTGACCTATGTACAGGTTGCTCATGAGCACAATTAAGTGTTCTGGAATTCCCATTCTTGGCAATGTTATCCATAATTTGTTATGATCCACACAGTCAAATGCCTTAGCACAGTAAACGAAACACAGGTGAACATTCTTCTGGTATTCTCTGCTTTCAGCCAGGATCCATCTGACATCAGCAATAATATCCCTTGTTCCACGTTCTCTTCGGAATCCGGCCTGAATTTCTGACAGTGCCCTGTTGATACACTGCCGCAACCACTTTTGAATGATCTTCAGCAAAACTTTACTTGCGTGTGATATTAATGATGTTGTTCGATAATTTCCACATTCAGTTGGATCACCTTTCTTGGGAATAAGCAAAAATATGGAACTCTTCCAGTCGATTGGCCAGGTAGTTGTCTTCCAAATTTCTTGGCATAGAGGAGTAAGCACTTACAGTGCTGCATCCATTTTTTGAAACATCTCAATTGATATTCCATCAATTTCTGGGGCCTTGTTTTTCACCAATGCCTTCAGTGCAGCTTGGACTTCTTCCTTCAGTACCATGGGTTCCTGACCATATGCTACCTCTTGAAATGGTTGAACATCGACCAGTTCTTTTTGGTACAGCGACTGTGTATTCCTTCCATCTTCATCACAATGCACATGATGCACACTCTCGACTTCTCCCCATTTTCTCAGTCTGTGAGGGCCCTCTCACTTTTGCTCCCTCTCTTGCCAGCCTGACCTCTTGCACTCCTACTCCATGTTGACACAAAACAAAGAAACACCATTACACAAAGCCAGGTGAACCTTCCTCAGCTGGGCTCTCAATGTTACTGGTCTTCTTTTTTAAATTCCTACTGCCTAGCCTAACTCTCCTAGCCAATGTTCTGAACCTTTCTCATTCTTCTCAAGACCCTAGTTCCACCTACTCTTCATACTCGCAAACAAACTAACATTAAGTTAGATTAACACAACTCTCCATTTTCTTTCTTCCAATTTCCAAAGTACAGAGGATGACTGGCAGAAGTCATACCACGGCACTAAATGCCTCCATGACACGTGTATTTTATGAAACAGCACTTGGGTTCTCAATGTTCTTCACAAGTTCTTTGCTTCATCTAAAGTCAACACTCCACAGCAATATTACCCGAAGTTTGTTCCTTGGAACACAAATGATATGTGATATTAATACTTGCTATGCAAAAAAAAAAGGAGCCCTGGTGGTACAGTGGTTAAGCGCTCAGCTGCTAACCAAAAGCTTGGCAGTTTGAACCCACCAGCCTCTCCTTGGAAACCTATGGGGCAGTTGTACTCTGTCCTATAGGGTCGCTATGAGTCGGAATCGACTCACAGGCAACAGGTTTAAGTGGCTCTGCGGGAGAAAAGAGGTGGTGATCTGTGCCTATAAAGATTAAAAAAAGAAAAAAAAAATCCTGTTGCCATTGAGTCAATTCCCGATAAAGATTACAGCCTAGAAAACCCTATGGGGAAGTTCTACTCTGTCACATGGAGCTGCTATGATTCAAAATCGGCTCGATGGCACCTAACAATAACAACAAAGGTTAATACAGAGGTCCCTGGGTGGCACAAAAGGTTTGTGCTCCACTACCACTCAGTGGTACCATGGAAGAAAGTCCCAGCAGCCTGCTTCGACGAAGTCACAGCCATGAAAGCACGAGGGAGCCGTTCTACACTTTACCACACTGGGGCACTGTGAGTCAAAATCGATTCGATGGCAATGGGTTTGGTTTAAGGCTTGCCCAATCTGGCCTTCTTTTAGTTCTCCCCTTAAATCTCGGTCCACTCTTTTCAATTACTGACTCCTCTTACTGTGCCCACTCCTTAAATGCAGCAATTTCCCAAAGTCGTCTGCTTGGTTCTTTTATCTTCTCTGCTCTCCCCACCTAAGTGCATTCATTCCCTCTCACGCTTCTAGTCTTGACCTCTCTTTTGAGATATACAAATACTGACTGCCAAATACCCACTCGTCATCACAGTTCATTTAACAAGAATTTTCCTAGTCACAGGTTCTAGCAATTTCTAAGTCAATTCTAATTCTTCCCTCAGCCACTCTTCAAACAGGTTTCCTCTCACATGCAATCCAAAAAGTCACTAAATTCTACTACTTCTACCTCCAAAGTGTCATTTGGATCTGGCCTTTAGTTCCAAAGCCAGTTCTGGTATGCTAGCTTCAGTCTCCATTCTCTCTTAATTCTGGTCCTAGCAGTATGCTGCGTACATCATAGGCACCTGAAACATGCTTCTAAATGTACGTGTTGCACAACATGATGAAGCCAGTCTGCAAAGAACGGCCTGTCCAAATGTATAGAGAACAAAGTATATTAGTGGTTACTAGGGATAGGAGCAAGGGGAAAGTGGGAGTTATTGTTTAGGAAGCAGTAAGTGTTTGTTTATGGTGATGGGAGATTTGGCAATGATTATGGACAATGGTTGCACATGATTAATGGAATTCATATCTCTAAATTCTACACCTGAGAAAGGTTGAATTGGCAAATATTATCTTCTAGATATTTTTGTTGCTATTGTTATTCCAAACTAGCCCGTTGCCACGGAGTTGAATTCCACTCATAGAAACCCTACAGGACAGAGGAGAACTGCCGCATAGGGTTTCCAAGGCTGTAATGTTTACAAAACCAGGCTGCCACATCTTTCTCCCACAGGGCAGCTGACACTTCACCACTGTGCCACCAGGGCTTCTCATATGCTGTCAAGTCAATTCCAACTCATAGCGACCCCATGTGACAGAGTAGAACTACCCAAGAGAGTTTTCTGGGCTGTAATCTTTATGAAAGCAGATCGCCCAGGTCTTTCTGCCGAAGAGCCACTGGATGGGTATGAATTGCCAACCTTTTGTTTCGCAGTTGAGCTCTTAACTCTTTGCATTACCAGGGCTCCTTAGAGATATTTTTACAATAACTTAAAACACACATATATACACAGCCTGTTTATTAAGAGAACAGGCTTTGGAGTCAGACTTACCTGGATTCACTTTCTAGCTTAACCACTTCTTGTTAGTGCCAGCGAGTCAGCCCCCGAACCATGGTGACCGACCCCATGCACAATGGAATGAAATGTTAACCAGTCTGAACTATCCCCGTGATCAGTTGTGGATCAGACCGTTGTGATTCATAGGGTTTTCAGTGCCTGATTTTCAAAAGTAGATCACCAGGCTTTTCTTCTACTTTACCACTAACTAGCTATTTATTTGGCACAATAAAAATAACAATTTCTTTGTACTTCAGTTTCCTTATCTGAATGAGGATAATAATGGTACCTACCTCATAAGGTTGTGTAGATTAAAAAAGTTCATACATGCAAAATGTTAAAAACAGTGTCTGGCAAATAGTAAGCAACCCAGAAGTATTCATGGTTGCTACCATATTTACCTCCCTTTGTATTCATTGTGATACCAACCAAACCAAACTTACTGACATCAAATCTATTCCAACTCATGGCGACCCTATGTGTGTCACAGTAGAAATGTTCCATAGGGTTTTCTTGGCTGTAACCTTTATGGAAGCAGGTTGCCAGGACTTTCTTCTCTGGTGCTGCTGGCTAGGTTTGAATCACCAACTTTGAGGTTAGCAGTCCAGTGCAAACCGTTCCCACCACCCAGGGACATTCATCAGGATCCAGACTACTTCAAAAATCAGCTCGAGAGACTTCCCAGTTCCCACTTTGTCTGGGCCAGGCTGGTATCTGCTTTAACAGAAAAGGCCATCTCTAGTCCAAAGATACTGTTTCTGTCAACAAATCACTTAGAGCGACAACATCAATACAGATTTGAAAGCAAGATTTGACCCTGATAATTTCTAATCCACTCAAACTACCTCTAGAGGATTCCGTGTTGAATGCCATTAGGGTTCTGATGATCCCTTCTGTGCTGTTGTTTTATTACAGACAAGAGCAGGACTCGGCCATAAAGGCCCGTGAGCCACTGTTAGGGTATTAAGGACAGAAAGCAAGGACAAGAAGCCCAGTGGCATAGTGCTGAGTCTATCCAAGTCCAGAGGCAGAGCCTGAGGCCAAAGACAGAAGCTTAGTAATAAGGATGCAGCAGAGGTTTCTTGTTGGAATTGGACTCTGGGCTCAGACTGTTGTTGTTAGTTGTCCAGTCGATTCCAACTCATGGTAACCCAACGTGTGTCGAGTAGAAATGCTCCATAGGGTTTTCAAGGTTGTGACCTTTTGGAAGCAGATCGCCAGGCCTGTCATCCGAGGTCCCACTGAGTGAGTTTCAACCACTAACCTTTTGGCTAATAGTCGAGCACTTAACCGTTTGCATTGCCCAAGGACTCCGGACTCAAACTGCCTGGCTTCAAATCCTGACTCCTCCACTTGCTAAAGCTGGAAACGGAGAAAGTTACTACTACACCTGAGCCTCAACTTCTTTGTTTAAGTCAGGTGATGGGGATATAACAGCACCTCCTGCATATGGCATTTGTGAGGATGAAATGACAAAATCTATGCATATGGCTTGACACAGGGCCTGGCTAAACAATTATTTTCAGTATCATCATCATTATTCTTATTAATACAGCCTAAGAGCTATGACTATTAACCAAAAGGTAGGCGGTTCAAATCACCTGCCGATCCTTGGAAACCTTATGGGGCAATTCTACTCTGTCCTATAGGGTTGCTATGAGTCGGAATCGACTTGACGGCAATGGGTTTGGTTTTGGTTTTTAAGTCCCTGATACCAGCTCATAATTAAACACCCAAAATAGAGTAAAAGGCAAAGAGCATCATCTGTAGGGGCCCTATAACAGAATACCCTAAATCAAGCCTGGATTGGACTTCCTTTTTCCATGTTTGTTCTCTGACCTCTATCCCCCACCCAGTTCTTTGTCCTTTAAGTTAGGCTATTCTCCTTATGAATGACTATATGGATTTACCTTCTATTATACATTAAATTGTGTCCCCCAAAATGTGTTGTAAATCCTAACCCCTATACCTGTGGTGTGGTGGTTAAGAGCTGGGCTACTAACCAAAAGGTATGTAATTCGAATCCACTCCTTGGAAACCCTATGGGGCAGTTCTACTCTCTGCTATAGGGTCATTATGAGGCAGAAACATCAACCGGTTTGGTTTTGGTTAAATACGTGTGGTTATAATCCCATTTGGTAATGGGTATTCTTTGCTATGTTAATAAGGCAGTATTAGTGTAGGGGGTGTTTTCCGTCAATCTCTTTAGAGACATGAAAGATCAGATGAAGCAAGCTTCATAAATAGAGGGGAAGATACATGTCACATGATCGCCAAGGACCTTCCTCCAGAGCAGAAAGAGAGAGAGAGAGAGCCTTCCCCTAGAGCCAGTGACCTGAATTCGTACTTTTAGTGACATAAACTCGAGAAAATAAATTTCTGTTCGTTAAAGCCACCTACTTGTGGTATTTCTCTTATACCAGCACTAGATAACTAGCACACCTTCCACACTGCAACTGCTAAGAGTTCAACTACCTAAACAAGGTCCTCCATGACCTGAAGACTCCTTTCTTCTTCAGCCTCGTATACCATCACCCTCTGTCTTACATTTATTCTTCAAGTAAACTGAATTCCTCATTGTCTCCATGTACTCTCTCATGCCTCTGCTTTAGTTCAAGCTATTCCATCTGCCCAGAAAGCCCTCGTTCATTCAAAAAACAATTGGGCGACTGCACAACATGAAGAATATAATCATTGACACTGAACTGTATGTGTAGAAATTGTTTGGGTGGCGTATGTTTTGTGATGTGTATTTTTACCACAATGAAATAAAAAAAAATACACTTGAGCATGTCTGACATTGTTTCAGGCACTGAGGATACAGCAATGAACACAATCGACAGAATTCGCTTACCTTTGTGACACATTCTTGTGGGGCATAAATAAATACCTATGGGGATAATAAATATGTAAATAAAACAAATGAAATCATTACAGATTGTGACAAGTGCTATGTAAAGATGGAGACAGGGGAGTGAGATAGAGAATAAGGATATATTTTCAACAGGGTGGACAGGGAAGGCCTCTCTGAGAGGCATCATAAGAATGAGACCTAAATAAAGAGATGGATTCAACCATGCTGTGATGGTTAAGATTGTGTGTCAACTTGGCTGGGCCATGATTCTCAGTGTTTTAATGTGATCACTCCCATGACTGAATATACTCTGAGTAGCCAATCAGATGAAAGGGAGTATCCTTGGGGGTGTGGCCTGCATCTGAATATAAGCAGACGTTCTGACTGTTTGCTCACTCTGGATCCTGCAGCTGTGCCCCGGTCGTCTCATCTCTGGTTCTTGGGACTTGAGCTGTCAGCTTATCTGCCTAACTTGAGATTCATTGATCTTCACAGCCTGTCAGTGGAGCCCTGCTCTCTGACCTGCCGATCTTGGGTTCACCAGCCCCTGCAGCTACGTGGATCAGGAGAAACCTTGTGGTCTTGCCTGCTGATCTTGGAATTCGTTAACCTTCACAGCCTGTGAATGGGAGGCCTGCTCTCCAACCTGCCGATCTTGGGCTCGCCAGCTTCTACAGCTGCGTGACTTGGGAGAGGCCTCTACCCTGATCCACGGACTTGGGACGTTCTAGCCTCTACAATTGTGTGAGCTGTTTCCTTGACTTAAATCTCTCTATATATATATATATTTATACACTTTACTGGTTTTGTTTCTTGAGAGAACCCAGCCTAAGACACATGCAAAGGCCATTATTCTATTCATCCCTCAGGTTTCAGCCTTGGTGTTCACCTTACAAAGAAGCCTGCTTGGCATTACCAGGTTGGGACAAATGCCTCTCTTCTGGAGTTTCACAGCACCAGTGTAGGCCACGCACAGTGCTTGACTCATAATAGACACTCAGTAGAGGAGGGGTTCCTAACCGGAGAATTATGGACATTTAAGGGGACCCACAGAAAGACTTAAATTGCATGCAAAAGTTACTGTACATGTGCACACACGTATTTTTCTGGAGTCAGTGTTCATAGTTTTTATCATATGCTCAAATAGTAAATCACTTCATCAAAGACTAAAACATACTGCTGAGTAGAAGGTTGGTGAACCATCGTATTTCACTGTTTCCTTGTGAGTACTGCATTAGCTCTCCTTGGATGAGCTCTGTCCAAGAGATATGTGTGGCTTAATGCTGAACGAGTACCATCACTAATTCATTTCTTTAATATATTTAACAGCCCCTAACTGAGTGGCTACAATACACCCGGCACTCTGGTACCCAAAAAAAAAAAAACCCAAACCTGTTGCTGTCGAGTCAATTCCGACTCATAGTGACCCTATACGACAGAGTACAACTGCCCCCATAGGGTTTCCAAGGAGCACCTAGTGGATTCGAACTGCAGACCTTTTGGTTACCAGCCATAGCAGTTAACTACTATGCCACCAGGGTTTCCAGGCACTCTGGAAAGCACCAAAAAAAAAAAAAAAACAAACAACCAAACCCACAGCCATCAAGTCGTTTCCAACTCATAGCGACCCTATAGGACAGAGTAGAACTGTCCCGTAGGGTTTCCAAGGCTATAAATCTTTATGGAAGCCTACTGCCACATTTTTCTCCTGCAGAGAAAGATTTGAACCGCCACCCTTTTGGTTAGTAATTGAGAGCTTTAACCGCTGCACCACCAGGGTTCCTTTGGTTAAGCACAGTGAGGAATAAAGAGATGAAGTCAAGATACAGAGCAAAGGACAAAAACCACTTCCTCACATATGTCAATTTTCTTCTATTTGGCATAAACTCCTGTAAAGACAGAACCCCTCGCTGTGCCTTCCTCTTTATCTGTCTTTAGCTCTTAATGTGAACTCCTTGCATAGATGGCTCACAGTAAAAGCCTATTCACTTCTTGGTCATTTTTGCCAGAAGACAGGGTAGTGAGCTGAATTCTACTGTATGCAGTTAACAAGGGGGTTGACTCTACTTAGAAAACTGATGGCATTGTGATTTATGAAAGATAACAGCCCAGAAAATACAAATGCTCCCAAATTCAGGAATGACTCAAGATGACCCTAATTAACGGCATGACCCCCTCCTGAAATGGAATAGTGGGGCTCATGCTGTGTGCCATGGGAAAATGAGCGGTGCTAAAATTGTGATCAAAAGATATGTTAGGGTGAAATGTTGTTCCTATCAGAGGACATAACAAAGTAAAGGGACACAAATCAGGAAAGCAGCAGGACAACTCAAACCAACAACAACTTGCAGGGGAGCACGCAACACCCACGAAAAGGAGGGAGGAGGAAGACATAGGAAGGGAGGGGGGAGAAAAGACCTGTGTGGCTAGTGACCACTGAATACCACTTGGGTTCTCTGTTAAATAGGAAATTTATTTCATTAGAGTCAGCTGACACCATCTCTGAAGTGGTAACTATAAACTCTTCTCCTTCTCTCTGCCTAATTCCTTGCTAACAGCCTGGGTCATACCTGGCCTACTTGAAAAATCAAATTGCATTCTTGCAGACATGGGTAGTCTTCCATAGAAGAATAATTGAATCCATGTTGCAAAATATTTATCTTTTTTTTTTATCCAGACCCTAATAAAACATCATTTTTATCCTCTCTGTTTTGTGAAAAAGCCAGTCGGGGGAATTCAAGAAAAGGGATATTTAGAGTTGCTTTACACAAGAATAAAGCTTTGCCAAATCAGATAATTTGGGAATAGGATTAATATGAATTTGTGAAAAGATTAAATTTTAAACAAAGATGAAAGAAAAAACAATTCTATCAAGTATTATGCATAAATGTAAACTAACTGCTAGTAAACTACTTTACTAAAAAGGCTCCCTTGGACAAGCTTTAATTAAGAGATATGACTCATTTATAATTAGAATATTATTTTAGGAAGGCAAGAGTATAAAAAGGCTATTTGAAAACTGTTAAAAAAAAAAAAGTTCAGTTTCTTCAGTAGACTTGATATTCTTCCTACAATTTTATTTCACTGTTTACTTGTGCATGCAATGATAAAGCAAAGCCCAGTCTTAAACAACCAATCATAAATTATAAACTTAAGGCAGAGTTTACTAAAATGAGTAAGGTCACTATGAGTCAGAATCGACTCGACAGCCAGGAGTTTGGTTTTGGGTTTATGGCATGCACCTGGAAAGGAACTTGGAACTCTAAATATTCAAGACATACATAAACATCTGTGGAAAACCAAACTTCCTGGATGGTAACATTTTTGCACTGGCTCCTACAGAATACTTTCAAGGTGCGGGACTCATATACACAGGACCAAAGGAAAAAAAAAAAAAAAACCCAAACCCATTGCCACGGAGTCGATTCCGACTCATAGCGACCCTACAGGACAAAGTAGAACCACCCCA
The DNA here is from genome assembly GCF_000243295.1 of Trichechus manatus latirostris. NCBI lineage: Eukaryota > Metazoa > Chordata > Mammalia > Sirenia > Trichechidae > Trichechus > Trichechus manatus. The sequence goes on from NW_004444002.1 coordinate 8,609,122, forward strand.
TAGAGTTTCCAAGGCATGCCTGGTAGATTCAAACTGCTGAACTTTTGGTTAGCAGCTGTAGCTCTTAACCACTACACCACCAGGGTCTCCATACAAAGGACAAGTGTGACGAATGTTCCAAGCTGATCAATGTCTTACTGCAGATCCTAACAGATTTCTGTAGTTCAATTCTAGACTAGAATAAACCACCCTAACGGGAAATATTTTAATTTTTCTTTTTTGATTGTACTTTAGATGAAGGTTTACGAAGCAAGCAATTAATACACATATTGTTTTGTGACACTGGTTGCCAACCACACAACATGTCAACACTCTCCCATTCTCAACCTTGGGTTCCTCATTAGCCACTTTCCTATCCCCTCCTGCCTTCTCATCCTTGACCCTGGGCTAGGGTGCCCATCTAGTCTCGTTTTGTTTTATGGGCCTGTCTAATCTTTGGCTGAAGGGTGAACCTCAGGAGTGACTTCATTACAGAGGGGTAAAAGGGTATCTGGGGGTGACAGTCTTGGGGATTTCTCCAGTTTCTGTCAGAACTGTAAGTCTGGTCTTTTTTGTTTGGTTTTTAAATGTGAGTTAGAATTTTGTTCTACATTTTTCTTCAGTACTGTCAGGGACCATCTGTTGTGATCCCTGTCAGAGCAGTCAGTGGTGGTAGCTGGGCACCATCTAGTGGTACTGCACTCAGTCTGGTGGAGGCTATGGTAGTTGTGGTCCATTAGTCCTTTGGACTAATCTTTCCCTTGTATCTTGTTTTCTTCATTCTCCCTTCCTCCCGAAGGGGTGAGACCAGTGGAGTATCTTAGATGGCTGCTTATAGGCTTTTAAGACCCCAGACGCTACTCACTAAGGTAGAATGTAGAACATCTTCTTTATAAACTATGTTATGCCAATTGAACTACATGTTCCCCGAGTCCATGGTCCTCACAGCCCTCAGCCCAGAAATTCAGTCCCTCAGGGAGTTTGGATGTGTCTGTGGAGCTTCCATGACCTTGCCTTGGACAAGATGTGTTGGCTTCCCCAGTATTGTATAGTGTCTTACCCTTCACCAAAGTTACCACTTACCTATTGTCTAGTGTTTTTTTCTGACCCCAGACCTCCCCTCCCTCGTAACCATCAAAGATTATCTCTTTTTGGGTGAAAACCTTTTCATGGGTTATTATAACAGTGGTCTCATATAGTATTTGTCCTTTTGTGACTGACTTATTTCACTCACCATAGTGCCCTCCAGATTCATCCATGTTGTAAGATGCTTCGCAGATTCATCACTGTTGTTTATTGTTGCATAGTATTCCATTGTGTGTATGTACCATGGTTTGTTTATCCATTCATCCGCTGAAGGGCATCTAGGTTGTTTCCATCTTTTTGCTATTATGAACAATGCTGTAATGAACATGGGTGTACTTATGTCTATTCATGTGATGGCTCTTATTTCTCTAGGATATATTCCTATGCATAGGATTGCTGGCTAATATGGTATTTCTATTTCTACCTTTTTAAGGAATCGTCATATCGTCTTCCAGAATGGCTGTACCATTTTCCATTCCCACTAGCAGTTAATAAGAGTTCCAATTTCCCTGAAGCCTCTCCAATATTTGTTATTTCCAGTTTTTTTTAATTCGTGCAGGTAATGTCAGGGTGAGATGGTATCTCATTGTGGTTTTGATTTGCATTTCTCTAATGGCTAGTGATGATGAGCATTTCCTCATGTGTCTGTTAGCCACTTGAATGTCTTCTTTGGTGAAGTGGATCTTTTAATTCTTTAAACATATTAATCATAGTTATTTTTAAGTCCGTATCTGACAACTCTATTATCTGGGGCCCTTGTGGGTCTGTTTCTATTATTTGTGGTTTACCTTAGTTTTTAGTCATGTGGTCTTATCTCTTCCTATGCTTGATTATATTTGACTAAATGTCCAAGATATCATATGTAAAAATTTATAAAACTAATTTGCAGATGTTATCTTCTTCCAGAAAGGATTTATGTTTGTTTTTGGCAGGCACTAACAGCTTAAGGGCACTAAAAATCCCAGAATACTTCAATCCAATTAGGTATCAAAATGCCTAGATACTTCCTCAAAAAGTGAAAAACAGAACTACCATATGACGCAGCAATTCCACTCCTAGGTATATACCCAAAAGACTTGAAAGCAGAGACTCAAAAAGAGACTTATACACTAATGCTCATTGCAGCACTATTCACAATAGTCAAAAGTTGGAAACAATCTAAATGCCTACCACTAGATGAATGGATAAACAACATGTGGTATATACATACATTGGAATACTACTCAGCCAGAAGGAGAAATGAAGTCTTGATACATGCTACCATATGGATGAGGCTTGAAGACATTATTCTGAACGAAGTAAGCCAATCACAAAAAGACAAATGTTGTACGATCTCACTTATACAAATTAAGACAAAAAAAGGGAAATGTATAGAAACCAAAGTCTATCAGTGGTTACCAGGGGTGGGAGGGAAGGGAAAAGGGGAATTAACTGTAATAGAAAAATCAAATTGATTAAGGGTAGGGTTGCATTGCTGATTATTGTAATTGCTGTCAGTAAGTTGTACACCTGTAAAAAGTTGAATTGGCAAAAGCTGTGTGACAGATATATTTACAATGAAAAAAAAAGAGTAGTTTCTAAGGCTGCTTATGTACAACCAAACACCTCATGGGATTTGGTTCCTTGGTTTGGAGGTTCAGGGTCATGGTTTCATGGGACATCTTAGGTAACTGGCTTAATAATGTATTTAGTGCTTCTGTTCTGACTCCTAATTTGTTGCATAGTGCCTGGGGTCTTAAAAGCTTGCAAGTGGACACCCAAGGCACAACAATTGGTCTCTATTCACCTGGAGCAAGAGAGGAAGAAGGAGAGTCAGGAAATAGGAGGAATATACGGAGTGTGTTGGTAATTGCCCCCATGAAAAATTGCTTCCTTTGTCATGAGACCAGAACTGGATGGTGCCTGGCTACCATTATTGAACATTTTGATCAAAGAATCCATAGAAGAATGCTGATCAAAAGGGAGAAAATGCAGACAAGAATTTCAAATTCTCATGGACTCTATACTATCTGGAGCGATGGAGGGTGGATGAACACTTGAAACTATTTATAATCTTTAAACCAAAAATATCCCCTGAAGTCATCTTAAAACCGAACAATAGTTTAGCTTAACTAGTAAAAAAGATCTACCTTGAGCATTACGCTATTTTAATAACTATCAATAGGGTATCAAACTGACAATAGCAACTCAAAAGATCAGATAGGAACCTTAGGGGGAATGAGTTTATGTTAACGAGGGAGAAGCAACTCAGAAAAAGAGAGTTGAGAATGGTTGCACAACTCGAAGAATGTAATCGATGTCACTGAATTCTACATGTAGGAACTGTTGAACTGCCGTATGTTTTGTTGTGTATATTCTCAACAGCAACAACAAAATACATAAAATTTAGAAAAAAAATGACTAGATACTGGGCTTCAGTTCTTGTACCAACCAACAAGTGACCATTGAGTCAACTCTGACTTATGGCAACCCCGCATGTACAGAGTAGAACTGTGTCCCATAGCGTTTCCAAGGTTTTTTTTTTGTGTTTTTTTTTTTTTAATATTTTATTGTACTTCAGGTGAAGGCTTACAGAACAAATAGTTTCTCATGTAACAGTAGCACACATGCTGTTTTATGACATTGGTTAACAACCCCACAACATTTTAACCCTCTAACTTCTCAACCTTTTTTTTTTTTGGTGAAAATAC
>NW_004444002.1:8613553-8675134 GCF_000243295.1 Trichechus manatus latirostris
TGTCCATGGGGCCTCCACGACCTTTCCTTGTAGAGGTTGTGTTAGTTTCCCCTGTATTGTGTACTGTCTCACCTTTCACCCAAGATACCACTTATCTATTGCCTATTTAGTATTCCCCCCACCCCCACCCCTCCCATCTCCAAGGTTTTTTGCAGAAGCAGATCACTAGGCCTTTCTTCTAACATGCCTCTGGGCAGGCTGGAACCACCAACCTTTCAAGCAGTAGTGGAGCACTTAACTGTTTGTGCCATCCAGAGAATCCCAGTCCCTGGTTACATCAGTCCCTGTAAAACCCATTGCTGTCCAGTCGATTCTGACTCACAGCGACCCTATAGGACAGAGTAGAACTGCCCCTTAGGGCTTCCAAGGAGTTGCTACTGTATTCAAACTGCTAATCTTTTGGTTAGCAGATGAGCTCTTAACCACTATACCACCAGGGCTCCATCAGTCATGTAAGGGCTAGCCTATTTCTGGTTTGTCCTTTTCCTAAGATGGTGCCCTTCAGAGTCCAAATCCAAAACCAGAGGCTTTACCAGAAATCCTCCACCTTGCTGGGTCTGAGGAGTCCCTGGGTGGTGCAAACGGTTAATGCGCTTGGCTGCTAACCTACAGGTTGATGGTTTGAGTGCCTAGGGCCCACAGAAGTCATAATGTGGCCCTGAAAGCCAACAGTCTGCCACTGTTGAAAGCAAAACTCCTCTGGAGATATTTTACAGGGATAATGCTACTATAATCTAATCTGCACCACATTTTATACTTTGCAAAGCACTTTCTTGACTACTATCTTGTTTGAGACTTCCAAGAATCCAGTGAGCTAGGTGGGGCAGGTATTAGCTTACTGTTTTGACAGATGAGGGAATGAAACAGAGTTAAAGTGATTTGTCCAAGATCATACAACAAGTCACCAATAGACTCAGGATTAGAGCCCACATCTAGAGCTGAACAATGTTCCAGAAATGTATGGTGCAAATAATCACAGAACCTGAGATTATTTCCAGAATACGATGACATAATTACGTATCAAAAAGTTGTAAAAACACTTCCTTATATCAAAAAACACTAGGAGCCATAAGATCTGAGTTCTATTCCTGGCTCAGCCACTAACTTATGATGTCATTTTGAACAAGTCAAGTTGGTCCTGGCCCCCCTTTGTAAAAGGAAGCACTTGGAGAACTCCATATTAAATCCCCTAACAGCTCTAACTTTTCTTTTCTATTCAATGAGCCTAATAAATCAAAACACTCATCATTACTTTTTGTTTAAAAGGATGCTTGGGATAAAATGACCAACAGGGATGCTCAAAAATAGCCAACATAGTCTACCACATAATCGCAAAAAATACCCAGTCTTCTTTCATGGAATAAAGTAAAGCATATTGAAAAAAAGAAGAAGAAGGAGGAGGAGGAGGAAGAAAAAAGCCCAAACAATGAGGCAAGACCATGTCAGATAAATGCCATTTCCCCTATTATCTGTAGGGTCTCAGAGACAAATCAATAAGTGTGGAGCCAGGTCCTTGTCCACACTGCCACTGCCATTATTAATATTGCTTTTTTCAATTCCATTAATATTGCAAATACCAGCAGACATTTTGTGTTTACACCTGGCCCATTCCCTTTTATTAAGAGATGACAGTTTAAAAGCAGAGAGAGTTATATTTGTCTGAAACCCATGTACGTGGATTTTACAACAATCCTCGACAGCAAAGTCATTTTCTAACTAGATCACAAAGTTATAAAGATCACACAAGTGGAAAGAAAAGCCAGGACACTGGGCCTTAATAGCTGCTGTCTAAGGTGGTGGTTACATTTCATTCCTTTCAGACCCGGGCAATTGCCTATGTTCACAAAGGAGAGGAAAGAACACTTATTCGGGAGTCAGGACACCAGGTTCAAGGCCATAGACAGACTCACTACGTGAGCTTAGTAAACCCCCTTCCCACTCTGGGCCTCTATCTCTTGTTTGTACAAGGAAGAGGTTAGATGAATTATCCTAAGATCGCTTTTGGCTCCAAACATTTCAGATTCTATCTTCAATCAGTTTTGCAAATGACAATCTGTAGCGGGCTGTCTACAGCCTTCCCCTAGCTGCCACAACACCGTAATTGCTTCACCTCTCCTTTCCCTTTGCTTCACTTGGCGCTGCTGTGGGACACCCGGTGCTAACGTTGCTAACACTGGCTGCCTGGCATTTTGCAGCTGAACCACAGACACAGTTGGCTAAAAGGATTTTAAGGGCATCATCTACTGACAAGTCAAGATCTCTAGGGGGAGTAGGGTGAGAGTGGAGGAAGGAAAGAAAAACCTCAGGACGCAGGGCTTCATTTAAAGCAACACACAAGCCACACGGTTTCCTTTCACACCATCAAAGGCTGGCTTTGTGAGGAGCCGAAGGCCACAGAGCACCTGGTGGCCCTTTTTCTGAGAACACATTTTCCTTCCAAGCTGATGGCCCTTTATCCTGTGGGAGACTCAGACAGCTCGAGCTGTCCACTGCCATGGCAGAGAACTGTGCCAGTTCCTGGAAAAGAGATGCCCAAGGTCATGTACATAAAGAATTGAGTAGGGTCTGCAACTACTAATAAGGCTGCAATGCCGCAGCAGACGGATGCTGAAGTGGAGGAGGAGGAGGAGAAAAGGGAAGGAGGGGAGGGTAAGAGGAAAAAACAAAATAGTACAGAGAAACAGGAAAACAAACATCAACTGATTCTGTTAATAAAATTAATACCTCTTTATGTTCGTATTAGAGGTCCCCGGGTGGTGCAAACGATTTGCACTCGACCTACCCAGCAATGCCATGGAAGAAAGGTCTGGTGATCTGCTTCCATTAAGATTAAAAGCCATTGCCACCAAGTCACTTGCAACACATAGCAACCCTATAGGACAGAGTAGGTCTACTCCATAGGGTTTCCAAGGCTGCGGATCGTTAGAGAAGCAGACTGCTACGTGTGTCTCCCACAGAGTGGATAGTGGTTCAAACCACTGGCCTTTTTGGTTATCAGCCAAGTGCTTCACCACTGCGCCAGCAGGGCTCCTTGCCTTAAGATTACAGCCAAGAAAACCCTATGGATCACTTCTACTTTGTCACACATGGGGTCGCCACGAGTCAGAATTGATTCATCGGCCACGGCTTTTTTCAGTTCAGATTAAAGGATTGATTAAATGTAATTTTCTGAACCAGAAAATAAATTGTGATGCACATTAAAAGTTTTTGAAAGTTAGGAAAAGAAATCACTCATTCCAGGCATACAGCACAAGACCATGTATTATTCTCTTTCAGATTTTCAACTGACTGCTACTGTCACTTTAGGCGACTGGCTGTTCTGGTGGCAATGCCTCCAGTGCTTCATGCAACTTGGATATGTATTGCAAAATGACTCCGCAGACATGTGTGAAATCTACAAAGGGGTTGTTTTTATTTTCCTTCAAAGGCTCTGTCTGTCTTGGAGGGAGTGGAGCCAATAATATAAGGGCTTACATGTGGAAACCTAAGTTAATTGGTTCCGCACTTCTAAATTTTCCAGTGCTGTGTCAGGTCCCCTTGTAGACTGACGCCCTGGGCTGGTCTGCGCCTTTGTCCAATTCTTCTTCCAGAAAATTCCAAGCAGATTACCTCTATTGCATGACACTTTTCTGAATGGGCAGCATAGTCTGCTTAAAAGAGCACGTGCTTTGGACAGAAACAGACTTCAGGGTGAATCCCAGCTCTGCACAAATGTAGCTGTGTCCCATTGGGAAAATGGGAGATGATGATTCACACCTTGCCTGGTTTTTAAAAGCATTAAATGAGATAATGAAGGTAAAGCCCCTAGGACAGAGTAGGTGTTCAAACAATGCTAATAGTTATTATTATTATTATTATGTTATTATTATTATTATTAATTGCTATAACAACACAAAAATGACCATTGCTGTTGATGTTACTGTTACCCAGACAGGTCCTATATGGTGCACCTTCTCCTCAGTAAAGACATACCAAGGTGAAGGAGGAGGAAGAGCGTTTATTACAAGCACGAAGGCAAGGAGCAAGGAAGTGTATACCTCAAATCAAGCTTCCTGAACAAAGGGAGGCAGAACCTTTTATGCTGTCTCTCACAAGGAAGTACATACAAACATTATGGACTACATAGGTTATCATGGCACAGAGGTGGAGTGAGAAAAATTGCATTTTTTTTCTTTGTGATGTAGGCTAGTAAACTGGATTTGGTGGGCCTGAGCCACACCCAGCGCATTGAGGACAATGGACAGGAGGGGGCAAGTCCACTTGGACTGAGCAGCTCCCAACTGAGCCACATCCAGACATCAAGGTTTCGTTTTCTAATAGACAGGAGGAGAAGGTAAACAGGTCCTGGCTACATTGGCTATCATTGTTATTGATAGACTCCCACCAGCAGGGCTCAGCTTGTCCCTATAGCATACAGGTGGATCTGCCCCAAAGTCTCTGCCTCACCAGGTGGGTTTTTCTAGTTCCCAGATCCCCTCCCCTCCTTCCTGTCCTGGTCTACTCTCCACTGTGTACTCAAGGCTCCTGTTCAGACCAATAGGCAGGCCTCACGCCACAACTCCCTAGCAGGGGCAAGGGGCTAATGGCCTTACCAGCTGCAGCACCTAACACCAGGGAGGAAAGAAAAATGAGGGTGCCAAATATACAAATGGCCCTGTCTGGACAACTCATGTGAATTATCAATTAAGGACCCAGGAAGATTTGTGTACTCCTGTATTCTTGGTTATGGGAATGATGGTCACGATGTCGCATATCACCCTTAATCACTTCAGCCCATCAATTACCTCCGGGGGAGGGAGCATGGCCTGCTGCCAGGGGAGACCTGTAATTGATGGTCACCTGAACAGCATGGATCAGGTCTTGCATTAACTATGAGCAATTAAAAAGAAAGTTCCGGTGGAAATGGGCAGGTGCTACATCAGGTTGGACTTGCTCTCACATTGCACAACTTGACCCTGGCCCTGCAGGCTGGCGAAGCATTATGTGATAGACTCATGGGCAAAGCCATTCTCACTTAGGAGAGGTTGGGCAGCCATCCTTAGGTCTTAGATAGAAAGGCTCCTGTTCCTTAGACAGTGTCAGGCCCTGAGGTGTCACTTCAAGTTACTCCTTTGGAAGGAATTGCTGAGAAATATGAGATGCTACATCTTAAAATGCCCCCTCACCAATTTTTCTAAAGCTAACACACCAGGCTGTCTAATAAACTCTTATCTGTCACAGTTACCCGTTTTAGAGCATGAATAGCTAAAAACCGGAACCCCATAGCAAGCCACGTATTCTTAGATTTCAATTTCCTGGCCAAGCTGAAAGGAGCCCAGGTGGCACTGTTTAAGACAGGGCTTCGAACCAGTTCTAAAAGGTTCAGTCATGGCTGACGGAAACAAGGCAGGGCTTCAAAGTGCTTCGAAGAGTTTCAGTCACAGCATACGGAAACAAGGACAGTGTATGCATTGCATAGCAACAATATCTCTATCTGCTTTAGACCCAAGTAGGAAACAGGCAGAGGTGTCCCACTCAAAGGTGGCGGCCACCCATGCTGCTTTGAATGTGTTGCTCTCCACAGCCCTGCCAAAAATCCAATCTCCCACATAAGGAAACTTTCAGGAGCCAATAATCCAATCTCTCGCCTCAGGAAACTTTCAGGAGCCAATAATTCAATCTCCCACATCAGGAAACGTTCAGGAGCCTGATGTGGGAGACTGGATTACTGGCAGGACTGGGGAGAGTGATACACATTTAAAGCAGTGCAGTCGGCGAGGCACTGATGCCTGTTTCCTACTTGGGTCAAAAGCCAAGTCAGAAAGCCAACATGCGAACATGGCACTATAGTCAGAAGCACCACGCTGTCCCTCTGCAGCAAAGATCAGAAAAACTAAGTCAAACAGAGTCACACGACAATCCTAAAACCCTAAACATCAAATGAAGAGATAAAGAACTCAGCCAAGCACCAAATGGAATAAGAAAAAACTGGCTCCGTGCGCCATCTTTGCTCCTTCCTGAAAGGCATCAAAACACCGCTCGACTGCGAGATTGCATCTCAGCCCCTGCCACAATGCTGGTGGGACCCCTGGGCCTTTTTTGTTTGTTTGGTCTGATTTATTCTGTTTTGATTTGTTTTCTTTTTCTCTTCTCGGGGTGGGAGAACCTTCTAGCCGGGCAGTACCACGCGGCTTGGAAGCTACTCCCTTACTCTGAGCAGATGAACAGGGACATCCCTGGGGGCATTTCTTTTTTCCTGGCTTTTTTTTTTTCTTTTGGTTTTTTTTTTCTTTTCTTTGTTTTGTTTTCTTCTCTCTCTTATTCCCTTTTTGTCTTTCTACATTTCCAGTTTCTCAATTTATTCATTTTTCTCTTTTATTTTTTTTTCATTTTTGTTTTTCCCCATTTCTTAGTCTCTCATCTCTCCACTCCAATAGTAAACTACTTTAGCACTCTTTCTTGTGTGAGTGTATGTTTTTGGCTCCTGTTCTGCTCCCGTACCTCTCCTCTCTCCCATACCCATCTTAGCTCCACATATCACAATCTCCCCCCTCCATCCTGCCTACCTGCACCATGTGCTGAACATCACACTCCCAAGCAGCACAGGCACAGCCCACTGGAACAAGCCCTGCACTGATTCCCGGTCTGCACGTTCAGCCCGCTACGTGCCACAAACAACCGACCCCAGCCACTCCCCTTCAGCTGGACCTGACCTGCTGTACCATGCCTGAGTGACTGACCCTGCCCACTGGAGAAGGAGGTGAAAAGTATCATGCCCACAGACAAGCAGACAACAAACAACGCACAGCCCGCCTGCTCAGACGTAACCAAACAAAAAAGCAGGATGAAACAAACAAATCTACAATCAGTAAACAAGGAAAATAACCACTGAATGCTCCGAAGAGAGCAGACAATATCAAAACATTTACAAAAACAGGACAGGATGGTTCCAATAGGCGTCCAAAATAAAACAACAGATGAGCTTTCAGTAGAAGAAAATGCACTAGACTTAACTGATAGGGAATTCAAATCTCTAATTTTCAGAGCTATCCAAGACTTGAAGCAAAAAGCAGACAAAAATGGGAAAAAAATAGACAAATTCATGGAAAAGGCAGACAAATTCATGAAAAATACAGACAAAAAAATGGAACAATTCAGGAAAATAATGCAGGAACAAAATGCCAAAATAAATTCACAACTAGGAATCATATAAAAACAACAATTAGAAATCTTTAATAAAAGATAAACAACAAGATTTCAGAAATGGACAGTGTCATAGAAGGGCTGAGGAGCAGGTTTGAAATGATGGAATACAGGATCAGCGAAATTGAACATGAACACTTGGATATAACTCTGTTTGAGGAAAAATCAGAAAAAAGAACAAAGAAACCCTGAGAATTATGTGGGGTACAATCAAAAGCAAAAAATCTGCAAGTGATCACAGTTCCAGAACAGGGAGAAAACAGAAAACACAGAGAGGATCATTGAAGAATTGCTGACAGAAAACTTCCCCAATATGATGAAAGAGGAAAACCTGACCATCCAAGAAGGTCAATGAACCCCATATAGGATAGACCCCAAAAGAAAATCACCAAGGCATATCATAAACACACTCGCCAAAACCAAAGACAAAGAAACCTGAGAGCAAGCAGTTCGAGAAAAACAAAAAGTGACGTACAGAGGAGAAACAATAAGACTAAGCTCGGATTATTTGGCAGAAACCACGCAGGCAAGAAGGCAATGGGATGACATATATAAAGGCTTGAAAGAAGAAAATTGCCGGCCGAGAATAATATATCCTGCAAAACTCTCGTTCAAATATGATGGTGAAATTAGGTCATTTCCAGATAAACAGAAATTAACGGACTATGTAAAAACCAAACCAAACTTACAAGACTTATTAAAGGGAGTCCTTCGATCTGAGAGCAAACAACATCAGACCACAGGATGAATCTAGGACACAAGACTGTACTAGCCAGATACCAACCTAGGAAATGAACTCTTAAGGACTATGCAAAACCAAAAGAATTACAACAGGGAATCAGAGAGGTTAATCTGTAAATGACAACAGCATCAGAACAATAAAAGAGGGAATAAACGGTTTTAGGTATAGAAGCCTGTAATGGAGAGGAAAGCAAGGTGATACCAATTAATAATAGACTGCTTCAAACTTAGAAAGATAAAGGTAAATTTCATGGTAATCACAAAGAAAGTTAACAAACATACTCATAAAAATAAACAGGAAAAACATAAAGTCTCAGTAAAAACAAAACCTACAAAAACAAAAGAAATGAAAAAAAAATCCACAAAAAAAAGGAAATCAGCACAGGAGAGTAAGAGGAACAAAGAAAACGTCAGCACCACAAAAAAAAAGCACTACAAAATGCAATCCCACTCCTAGGAATATATCCTAGAGAAATAAGAGCCGTCACATGAATAGACATATGCACACCCATATTCACTGCAGCACTGTTCACAACAGCAAAAACACGGAAACAACCTAGATGCCCATCAACAGATGAACGGATAAACAAACTATGGTACATACACACAATAGAGTATTATGCAACGAGAAAGAACAATGATGAATCTGTGAAGCATCTCATTACACGGATGAAACTGGAGGACATCATGCTGAGTGAAATAAGTCAATCACAAAAAGACAAATATTGTATGAGACCTCTACTGTAAAAACTCATGTCAAAGATTACACACAAAAAGAAACAATCTTTGCTGGTTACAAGGGATGGGAGGCATGGGGTGGAGAACTAAACAGATAATAGATAAGTGGTAACTTTGGTGAAGGTTACGACAGTACACAATACTGGGGAAACCAGCACAACTTGTACAAGGAAAGGTCATGGAAGCTCCATAGACATGTCAAATTCCCTGAGGGACTGAACTGCTGGGCGGAGGGCTGTGGGGACCACGGTCTCGGAGAACATCTAGCTCAATTGGCATAACACAGTTTATAAAGACAATGTTCTACATTCTACCTTGGTGGGTAGTGTCTGGGGTCTTAAAAGCCTGTGAGCGGCCATCTAAGATACTCCGCTGGTCTCACCCCTTCGGGAGCAAGGGAGAATGAAGAGAACAGGATACAACGAAAAGATTAGTCCGAAGGACTAATGGACCACACCTACCACGGCCTCCACCAGACTGAGCCCAATACAGCTGGATGGTGCCCGGCTACCACCACTGACTGTTCTGACCAGGATCACAATATAGGGTCCTGGACGGAGCTGGAAAAGGATGTAGAACAAAATTCTAACTCACACACACAAAAAAGACCAGATTTACTGGCCTCACAGACTGGAGAAACCCCGAGAGTATGGCCCCCGGAAACCCTTTTAGCTCAGTGGTGAAATCACTCCCGAAGCTTGCCGTTCAGCCGGGGACTGGACAGCCTCATAAAACAAAACAGGACTAATGAGGCACAGAAGTCCAGGGACAAGGACTAGAAGGCAGAAGGGGACAGGAAAGCTGGTGATAGGGAACCCAAGGTGGAAAAGGGACAGTGTTGACCTGTCGTGGGGTTGTTAACCATTGTCATAGGGCAATATGTGTACTGACTGTTTAATGAGAAACTATTTGTTCTGCAAACTTTCATCTAAGGTACAAAAAAAAAAATTATCATGTGTGATCAAATTGACAACAGCAACTCAAAAGGTTTGATGGGAAGCCTAGGGGGCAGTGAGTTGAAGATAAAGGTGATGGAATAATTTGGAAAAGGGTAGTGAAAATAGCAGCACAACTGGAAGAATGTAATTGAAGTCACTGAATTGTACGTGTAGAAACTTTTGAAATGGTGTAACATTGGCTATGTATATTGTCACCAAAAAAAGGGTCCTCCAAGATCAAGAAGTGAGAGTATTGACATGTCGTGGGGTTGTCAACCAATGCCATAAAACAATATGTGTACTGACTGTTTAATGAGAAACTATTTGTTCTGTAAACCTTCATATAAAGTACAATAAAAAAATTAAATTAAAAAAAAAAAAACCCAACGTGCAAGAGATTTGGTGGCTATGCAGTGTGTACGCTGCCCTTGTTTCCATGGACCATGACTGAACCGTTTAGAACCAGTCTGAAACCTGGTTTAAGCACTAGGCTGCTAACCAAAGGTCAGCAGTGCAAACTCACCAGCTGCTCCAAAGGAACTAAGACCTGGCGATCTCCTCCAGTGAAGATTACAGCCTACGAAACCCTATGGATCCGTTCTACGCTGTCATACAGGGTGGCTGTAAGTCAAAATCAATTCCAGGGCACACAACAACAACAACGTACACGTGCAAAATAGTGTGAAGATGCTACTATTATAATAAATTGCAAACCTGATGCCTCTGCCCACTTCCCTGCTGGCTTTTCACACCCCAGCAACCACAGCAAGGACAGAGTGTGAAATTGAGAACTAAAAGGGGAAACCAGCAAGATGGAAACACTGGAGTGTGAGGGAGAGCAAGGAGCACTTCACTGCAGACATCAAGGTGCTGTATTTCTCTCCCAGTTGCTAATGCAAATGATGCCATCATCAACTATTCTTTGGCAATCTTTCTTAGTATTCAGCTTGCAGTTGCGTGGTTTGAAAACAACTTAAACTGAACAAAAACTGGTGCTGGTTTGACTGATTTTGATATTGGATTCTTCCCTTCCCCTCCCCCTAAACACAGTCTCTTCTATGAATACACAGTGAGTCAATCTGGTATATCTTGATGGTTGAATAAGCTCCTTGATTTTTGAATTATTTTGAGATTAACTGAATTTGAAATGTGGGCTGCCTGCAATGTCTTGCTGGCACAAAAAGATGAGCTTTGTTATTGACCGGGAAGACTTGGAAAGATGTTTTTTTATCATTATTCGCCTGTGCTGAACTCGTGTTCGCTGCAGCCTGGCCCAGCTGCCTGGATGGGCCCAGCGAGGCCACGTTCAAAAGTGCAATTTACAATCTTCTCTCTCCACTCCTATGAACTGCTGCATGGCGCGGGGTGACTCTTCTGCCGGGGAGACCAGACACATATTTCTTGCCACAATCAAGGAACACTGACCATTATATTAGGGTTTTTGAGAACTTGCATAATATCCCAAATGAATAAAAGTGTCATCCAAGAATGATATTATAGGTAAGCTGAACCAAAATGTCACCGGAGTTGCTTCAAGGGTTTGTGTGTGAGCACTACCATCCAGTCTTTGGTTCCAAAGGGAACCTAGCAATTTCCCATCAGCCTTAGGGCTTCCGTTTGTGGACTTCAAGGTAAGGAAACAACCTCTATCTTCCCTGTATTCTCTAAATAACTCCCTCTCTGTTTTCTTCTCTTTTCTCCCTGTGTTGATTTTCTTAATCCCAGACTTTGCTATCTACATAAAACAATTACTTCTCCATCAACATCACCACCTCAACTATCCTACCACCTCTTTTCCCTGGTCACTCCTAATTTTGATACTCTCTTCCTTTTCTTATTCCTTCTGGGCTAGCTTGTCCAAGCCTATTCTTTCTTCCTTCAGATTTTCTTTAACTTATCCTCCCTCCTTTATCAACCCCTACCTAAAACCAAAAAAACCCAAATCAATTGCTCTCAAGTCGATTCCGACTCATGGAAACCACATGTATACAGAATAGAACTGCTCCATAGGGTTTTCAAGTCTGTGACCTTTTGGAAGCAGATCGTCAGGCCTATCTTCTGAGGCACCTCTGGGTGACTTCGAACTGCCAACCTTTCGGTTAGTAGCGTAGCACTTAACTGTTTGTGTCACCCATGGACCCCTCTCCCTTACTTATTCTCCAGAAAAAACTTCACTTGGCCTGTCCTACAGATTAACGGTTATATTACAACATAAGTAAAAGCACCATGAGTTAGGAACACCCAACTGGCCAGTCTGTTCAGCTGCTTCTTAGGAATCCTGCTTTACTGTATACATAAGAATGATTTTAAATATCTACACAGTAATTTACAGTGACTAGTCCCTAGGTGGCACAAATGACTTACACTCAGTTACTGTCCTAAAGCTGGGCAGCTTAAAGTCAACCAGCAGTGCCATGGAAGAAAGTCCTGGTGATCTGCGTCCACAGAGATTTCAGCCAAGAAAACCTTATGGAGCAGCTTTACTATGTAACACATGGGGTTCCCAAGAGTCGGAATCGACTTGATGGCAATGGGTATGGTTTGGGTTTTTTTTTTTTCATGCTTCTAAAGTGCTCATACTTTTTACATTTCTATGATACAGGATAAACCCAATGCACCGAGTATTTGTAGGACCACCAGCCTGGAGACACAATAGTGCTGGGGGAAGGTGGGGGCGGGGGGCGGCGAGAAGCCAACAGCCCTCACAAAAACCCTTAGGGAAACAAGCCAGCAATCAATCAGGTGGCAGCCCTTGAACGTGCTGACAAGCAAGAGGGCAGACCAATTACAAACACAACAATTCCAAGACCTACTGAAAGCCAAGCCCTTCTAGATCTCTCCTTCTGTCCCAAATTCAGGGTCAGGAAGAGTAGTGATGCCGCTGGATAACTTAGAAACAGCAACCTGTCTGCACATTCCCCTAGGGTCTCTGTGTCATCGCTGCTGCCCAGGCAGATGTTGTTGCTGTTGGGTGCCGTCGAGTTTATTCCGACTCATAGCAACCCCATGTGACAGAACAGGACTGCCCCATAGGGTTTTCTAGGCTACAATCTCTATGGGAGCAGATCACCAGGTCTTTCTCCCACAGAGCTACTGGGTGGGTTCGAACCGCTCGATTAGCTTCCTCGTTACCATCTTCCCTGTCAGCCCCAAAGGACCCCAAACTAAATAAGTGGGCCTAAACCCCTCTTCTCCACAAGTTATCTCCTGCTTTTAGCCCACACAGCAGTGATAACTTGTGCTCCTAGGGTAATACATAAACTCTACAGATAAGACTATTTGTGCTATTATCCCTAACATTAATATAATTGCAAGCAGCTTGAGGCAAGAGCTGTGTCATTTCTGTATCCCCTGGAGTCTTGAACATGATGCCTATCACACAGTTGATGCCCAATAAATATGTACTGGATTGAGTTGTACCAGTCAGTACCATTATCAGTATGAAATTACTCTCCTGTTTCCCACTTTCTTCACTACATATATCCGCAAGCCTCTGTTTCTACTTGGTCTCTGCTTTATTGCTGAAGACAAAGAATGAAGCTGTCACTTTAAATCCAGTGGCCTTCCCTTTATTGAAGCTAATCATCCCCAAGGTTTTTCTCTCTCACTGATACCATACAAGGAAACAATTAGCAATATTTTTTCTGATGTCAGTAAATGACCTCAATATTAATCTTATCAGGCTTGCCTCTTTGGGGAGTTTATTCAGAAATCAATTCAGGTTGCATTATAAATGAAAAAGAAGAAGAAAGCAATTCCTAGCGTTCTTTTTTACTAATGTGAACACATCGGTTAGGTAATATCCTGATTAAAATCACAGCGCTGTGTCACAAATGATCTATTTGATTTTTCTTTTTCAGCTCCATGCTTAATTTGCTAAGCTGCTGAAATTGTTTGTTCCAATAACTGCTTCTATATTTACTGTCTAGTCACCCACTCATGCTCTCACAAGTTCTCCTCCCTCCCACCCCAGGAAACTGGACACGTGGACCATTATCTTCATTTCAGCCTATGTGCCTGTCACCCAATCATGGGCACATGTTCTAAATTCAAATTCAGTTCTAAAATGAGGCAGTTCATTAAACATTTCCAATGGAAAACTCCATTTCCTTCATCTCCCTCCCATTCGGCACCAGCCAATAACTGTGGCTACTCTGATCACCTGCGGAACTTCTCTCTAGCCCTATCATTTGCTTGTACACATACGTACTCGGAACACAAAGGCCCCACTTGGCTTTTGTCAGAGCTCTAAATTCAGCAAAATTTCAGCCAGGTTCATTCCAGCTATTCATCTGGGTGTCCGTGACCTCTTTGACTTTTTCCACAGCAATGTGTTCTGTTTCAAGATGGAAACAAACCCAGAGTATACAAAGACATAAACTCTGCATTCTCAGAATTTTCTAATTAGTTGGTAATGATCCTGTTTATACACTTTCCATAACCTCTATTTCTGCTGAGGTCTCTTTCTCTTCAACCTCTTGGCCTCTTACACATAACACATTTCATTTCCACCAGTCATAACAGAGGAGTCAATTTTTTATTGCTTTGTATATTCTTTCCCATCTCTGATAAATGGAAACTCTGGTGGCGTAGTGGTTAAGAGCTCGGCTGCTAACCCAAAGGGTGGCAGTTCAAATCCACCAGCCGCTCCTTGGAAACCCTCTGGGGCAATTCTGCTGTTTCCTAAAGGGTCACTATGAGTCAGAACCGACTCGACAGCACCTAACAACAACAACACAACAACATATGGAGCCTAGTCCATTTGCTAACAACTTTTGTCCATTTCCAAAGTAACAGATTTGTTAAACAGCAAGTATTCCATACAATAACTTGGTTAGATTCTTCCCCAAACCAAAAACCAAACCAGTTGTGTCGAGTCAATTCCAACTCATGGCAACACCATGTGTTGCAGAGTAGAACTGCACTCCAAAGAGTTGTCAATGGTTGTGAACTTTTGGAAGCAGATCGCCAGGCCTTTCTTCTGAGGCACCTCTGGTCAGTGTTATATGAGAAGCTAAAACCAGATAGCTCAGTCACTGAAAGATTTTGAGCCTAGGGGTACTAGATTTGACTTCGGCTCTAACAAGATCATATTTGCTGTCATAAGGAGACTAGATCACATACAGGCAAGGATAGAAGGGGGATCAATTCATAGACTCTTTCAATAATCCAAGTGAGAACTGATGGCTCCTGGGCCAAGATCCGAGTCCCTGGGTGGCACAAATGGTTAAGCACTGGATTACTAACCAAAAGGCTGGCAGTTCAAACCGACCCAGAGAGGATCCTAGGAAGTAAGGCCTAGCGATCTGATTCCTAAAGATACTGCCTTGAAAACCCTATGGAGCAGGTCTACTCTGCACACATGGGGTCACCATCAGTCAAAATCCACTAGATGGCAACTAACAACAACAACAACCGGGCCAAGATGGTAGTGGTAGAGGTGGTGAGAGGTGGTTAGAGTCTGGATGTATATTTCATGTAACTACACAAAGATTTCATGACAAATTCGATTTCGTGTATGAGAGGAGTTATAGATGATACTGAAGTTACAGGCATGAACAACTAGAAAAATGGAATTGCCCCTTACTGAAATGAGAAAGAAAAATAGATATGAAGCTACATCAGGAGTTGAATTTTGAACATGGTAAGTTTGAAATGATTTTTAGAAATCTAATTTAAAATAAATATTAGGTAGTTAGCTATTTGAGTCCAGCCTTTAGGGAACAGTCTGAGCTAAGGATATAAATTTATGGGTAGTTCGCACATAGAGGGTGTTTAAACTCATGGGACTGGAAAAGATCATCAGGAGAGTGAGGGTAGATAAAGAAGAGGTCCAAGGAGTGAGTCCTAGCAGACTCCAACAATTAGAAATCACAGAGAGGAAGAAGAACCAGGAGAGAAGACTGCTAATAAGTGACTAAAGATAATATAGGAGAGAATTTTATATTGGAAGTCAAGTGAATAAAGTGTTCTAAGGAAGAGAAAATGATCCACTGTGACAAATGCAGCCAATAAGACAACTGAGATGAGGACTGAGAATTAACCAATGGGTTTGGTGATTGACTATAACTTTGATGAACCATCTTAGTGGAGTGGGGTGCAGACAAAAGCCTGATTAGAGTGGGTTCAAGAGAGAAGTTGAATTTTTGGCTGCCCAGAATCTATCTCCTATCCTAATAGGGTCTGCAGTTGGAGGAAAACATTTCTTCTGCATTGTGGATAGTCCTGAGAGGAGAGTGAGTCTTAGCTTCAACTCTCACTACCTGACTCGCATTACGGATACCCAGGAATCCAGGGTCTTCATCCACGAGCCCCCCGATATAACCAGGGAACAGGCATGGGATAAACTCAGTCAATCAGCTGTTCTATCAGGAGTTTGAATTTTTAGTAAAAGAGTCAAGAAAACGGAAGTTAACATTTGTAGCTGAAGTAGTGGCTACAGCAGTAGTTATCTCCCTGATCAGGCTACTCCAGCTATGACACAGAGTAACTACGTTCCCTTGAGTTTCTTTAGTTTCTGGTCTTTGTAAAGCTGATTTCCCAGTGACTCTTCAATTATATGTGTCCCAGATGTCCTTCCCAAATATCCCCTTTAGTTTAATTAACCTAGGTGTGTTTCTGTTGCTTGCAACTCAGAACCCTGACTTCTACAGTACTACAAACTCCTGAGAAAGCCAAGGAACTAGCGATAGTGGCAATGGTTGGCAGGTTAGAAACAGTGGCAGCTTGATCAGGCCTGCCTGGGTCTTCCATATTCAAGAAGCCAAGAACCAGGAAGTTTTTTTCTTTTCCCCCTTGAAATTTTTGCTCAAACAGCAGCAGAAGCCACTAAGAACTGAGTGTATTATCTCCCATTCAACCCAGTAAACATGGATTACCATATTTTTTTTGCAAATAACACACCCACATAAATAACCCAACCACACATAAAGCATGGAAAATGGTATAGCATGCTCTCTTAGTTATCTAGAGTTGTTATAACGGAAATAACTCAAGTTGACGGCTTTAACAAAGAGAAATTTATTCTCTCACAGTCTAGGAGGTTAGAAGTCCAAAATCAGTGTGCCAGGTCCAGAGGACGGCTTTCTCTCTCTATCAGATCTGGGGGAGATCCTTGACATTAATCTTTCCCTGATCTAGGAGCTTCTCACCACAGGGATCCCAGGTCCAAAGGATGTGCTCCACTCCTGGAGCTTCTTTTGTTGTGGTATCAGGTCCCTGTCCTTTCTGCTCCATTCTCTCTTTTATATCTTAAAAGAGACTAACTAAAGATACAACCTAATCCTATAGATTGAGTCCTGCCTCAATGATATAACTGCCTGTAATCCTTCCTCATTAACATCACAGAGGTTAGGATTTACAAGACAGAGGATGACCATATCAGATCACAAAAGGGTGGACAACCACACATTACTGGGAATCATGGCCTAGCCAAGCTGACACACATTTTTGGGGACACGATTCAATTCATAACATGTGCTTATGAAAATAACATGTATGGAGGTGTTATAGATTGAATTGTGTCCCCCAAAAATATGTTAACTTGGCTAGGCCATGATTCCCCATATTGTGTGATTTTCCACCATTTTGTCATCTGACGCGATTTGCCCATGTGTTATAAATCCTATCACTATGACGTTAATGAGATGAATCAGCGGCAGTTATATTGATGAGATCTACAAGATCAGATTGTGTCTTAAGCCAACCTCTTTTGAGATATAAAAGAAAGAAGTGAGCAGAGAGACAATGGGGACCTCATACAACCAAGAAAGAAACACCTGGAGCAGAGCGCATCCTTTGGACCTGGGGTATCTGCGCAAAGGAGCTCCTCGACCAGGGGAAGACTGATGACGTGGACCTTCCTCCAGAGCTGACAGAGAGAGAAAGCCTTCCCCTGGAGTCGATGCCCTGAATTCACACTTGCAGCCTACTCGACTGTGAGAGAATAAATTTCTCTTTGTTAAAGCCATCCACTTATGGTATTTCTGTTATAGCAGCACTAGATACCTAAGACGGGGGGGGGGGTGTTGCATGGTTGACAAAAAACATATAACGAGAGTGTTATTTGTGTAAAAATATGGTATATACCATGTACATGAGGAGCCCTGGTGGCATAGTGGTTAAGAGTTCAGCTGCCATCCAAAAGGTTGGCATTTCAAATCCACCATCCACTCCTTGGAAACTCTATGGGGCAGTTCTAATCAGTCTTATAGAGTTGCTCTGCATTGAAATCGACTCGATAACAACAAGTTAAGGCAAAAGAGAAATATTTTAAAAATAGAAAACAATTGTTTTCCTGCGCCAAGTGTGAACCAGCAGATACATAGAGAAAATAACATTGCTTTAGGATAAGAATAATTATAATAAGTATCACTTTTTGAATGCTTACTACATACTAGAAATTGTTCTAAGTGCTTTATATATATTATCTCATGATCTAGTCCAAGTATAAAGGGGAAAAGCTAGCTAGGGAAAAACTGAAGGATAATAATAATTATTATAATTATAATAATAAGAATAACGATGACAATAATAACACCACTTATTGAGTATTTACAGTGTGAAAGGTACTGTTCTAAGTGTTTTGCATGCGTTATCTCATATAATCATCATAACAACCCTATGAGGTAAGAATCATTATTAGTCCCATTTTACAGATGAGGGGTACACCCCTTTGAGATGTAAAGTAACTTGCCCAAAAGCACACAAATACTGAGTGCTGTAATCAGGACTCATAGCAAGAACTGTATGACTGCAAAGCCTAAACTCTTACCCACACTGCTACATTGCCTCATTTATGGGATAGCTTTCAGTTTCTCCAAAATCTGACTTTTGCCAATTTAAACAATATGTGGAAAATAACTCTACAAACAATAAAATGCTATAAAAATATGAGATTATTGTCATTACTAATTTGTCAATGGAACATTTATTGAGTGCCTTTTTAGATGCTAGCAATGGTGTTGGGTGCTAGGGGTAGAACTGCGAGCAAGACAGACGTGGCCCCTAATGTTAAGAAGCTCACAGTCAAGTAGAAGAGCATAGGTATAAACAAAGAAATACAACAAAATGGGTAAACAAAAAGGGAGATGTATGCACAAACTATTATGGTATTATTGGACCAGAGAAAAGAGACGTTAACCTACCCTGGGAGGGAGGAGGGCAGCCAGGCACTATTTCCAAAAGAAGATACATCTAAACTAAGTCTTAAACGATATGTCAAATTATCTAGGCAGGAGGGGCATTCTAGACAAAGCGGATAGTATATGGAAAGGTATATAAGCGCAGTATAGCATGGTATATGGAAGGAATGAAAAACATTTTCAAGATAAGCCTGGAAAAGTAGACTGAGATAAAGTCCTGCAGAGGTCCTTGTATGCCATATTAGGTAAGTTGGACATTATTCAGCAGGTAACGGGGAGGCTTTGGAGAGGTTTAACCAGAGAAACAATGAGATCAATCACATTTCATTATAGATAGATCTTCCTGGTGTCAGTATAAAGAAGAGACTGGAGAGGGAAAGATTGGAGGTCAACTGAGAAACTATTCATATACTACAGAAGTTAAAATACGACAACATTAGCAAGGATAAAGTAGAAAGGACAGATGCAAGGAATATTTGGGAGAGAAAGTCAACTGGACATAGTGATGTATTATATGTAGGAGGTGAAAGGGTGAATGGAATAAAATATGACTTTTAGTTTGGATGACAAAACAGAGACATCAGAAGAAGGAATAGGTTTGAAGAGGGAAAGGATGAGTTTCCCTTTGGACATACAGAGTTTGAATTGCCTACAAGATAACTTGCTGGAGATGCTGCACAGGCCAATGAATATTTTAGCCTGACATTTCAGGAAGACGTTGGGGCTAAAAATATAGATCTGGGAATCATCAAGACATAGGTGACGAGTGGATGACATTGACCGGTAAGAAGGTTGACCTTAGCAAGAGTATTTTCTGTGGATAATGGCAGCAGAGGCCAGTTTACAGTGGACTGAAGAGGGAATAGCAGTGTGAAAGTGGAGACAAAGAGTGTAATCTTCTTTAAGAAGTCAGGATGAGAAGAATAAGAGAGAGAGAATGGAACTGCACGGATCAAGGAAAATAATATTTGTTTGGTTTTAGAATAGGAGAGACTTAAACATGTTAAATGCTGAGGAGAAGGTCCTGGTAGAGGCAGAAATGAAAGATCTAAGAGAGAAAGAATATAAGAATAATTGATGGAATAAATGGTAGAATAATGGCCTCCAAGAAGCAGGCGGGAATGAATTGACCTTTAACAAGGGGGAGGAGGAAGTGTCACACTCTGAAACTGGAAAAAAGGAAGTAAGGATAATTGTAAATCTAGATATACCGGTAAGATAAAAGGAGATTACATCTTCCAGTCTTTTTTTTTTTTTTAAATGAATCAGGAGTCAAGGTCAACTCCTGAGGGAGGTGGTCCAAGTTGGCAGCATTGTCAGATGCCTCATAACGTCTCTCTCACAACAATGACCCGAGAAAACAAGCGAATTGGATATAGATGACAACTTTGGAACCTTGAGAATCGAAGGCAAGGGTAAAGAATCTAATAAAGTGCCAAGTGAAAGGAGAGACTGTACCAAAACAGCGGACAAGGAGAATTATGGATTGCCGGCACCTTGCCAGCCAAACCTATGGGGCGCCACCATAATGAGACAAAGAAAGCAGTGTTCCCAGCAAAAGATAAAATAACACAAGACAGAAGATAAACTAGATGACTGGAACATCCTAAAAATTAAACACTTATGTGCATCAAAAGACTTCTCCAAAAGAGTAAACAGAGAACCTACACACTGGGATACAATTTTTGGCTACAACATATCTGACAAGGGTCTAATCTCTAAAATTCGTAGAAAATTTCAATACTCCAACAACAAAAAGACAAACAATTCAATTAAAAAATGGCAAAGGATATGAACAGACACTTCACCAACGAAAACATTCAGGCGGTAACAAACACGTGAAGAAATGCTCATGATAATTAGCCATTAAAAAAAAAAAAAAAAACCCGATGCCGTCAAGTCGATTCCGACTCATAGCAACCTGTAAGGACACAGTAGAACTGCCCCAGTGGGTTTCCAAGGAGCGGCTGCTGTATTCAAACTGCTGACCTTTTAGAGAGATACAAATCAAAATTATAATGAGATACAACCTCACCCTGACAATAATGGCACTAATCAAAAAAACAGGAAATAACTAACACTGGCAAGGTTGTGGGGGAGAACTAGAACTCTTCTACACTACTAGTGGGAATGTAAAATGGTACAACCACTATGGAAAACGATATGGCGATTCCTTAAAAAACTAGAAATAGAAATACCATATGGTCCAGCAATCCCACTCTTAAGTATATACCCTAAAGAAATAAGCCATGACACAAACAGACATATGCACACCCATATTCACTGCAGCATTATTCACAATAGCAAAACTGAAACAACCTAAGTGCCCATCAACAGATGAATGTATAAACAAATTGTGATACATACACACAATGGAATACTACGCAACGATAAAGAACAATGATGAATTCATGAAACATTTCACAAGATGGATGAATTTGGAAGATATTACACTGAGTGAAATAAGTAAATCACAAAAGGAAAAATATTGTATGAGACCACTATTTAAAAAAAAAAAAAAGAAAAGGTTTACACACAGGAAAAAAAAAATTATTTGATGGTTACCAAGGATGGGAGGAAGAGGGAGGAAAATTACTAACTAGATAGATGACACGTGTTAATATTGGTGAAGGGAAGGCAATACACAATATGGGGGAAGTCAAAACAACATGACCAAGGCAAAGAAAGACACTGAGAGGAACGCAAGAATAAAGGGCAACTATGGTAATTACCATAACATCAACAATCCTACAACAAAAGTATTAATAAACAATAATCTACGAATGGATACATAGGTAGATAGGTATGCTAAAGAGGTGTGGGAGGGTATAAGGGAGCACACTCACCTGCAGATATAGGTTTGGTGGTAGATATTTCTACATACATAATTGTAGGTGTTATATATATATTAATAGACAACAGAGCACACAAGGGGCACATCAAGCAAACTTCTCTGACATAACCAAACACCCTGTGGGATGAAATTCCTAGGCTCGAAGGCAAAGGACCATAGACTTGGGGGACATCTATGTCAATTGGCACAATATAGTTCATAAAAACAAAGTTCTGCATCCTACTTTGGAGAGTAGCATCAGGGGTCTTTAAAGCTTGCAAGCGGCCACCTAAGATACAAGCATTGGTCTCTTCCCAGTCCAGAGCAAAGGAGAGTGAAGAAAACCAAAGACTCAAGGGAGCAGTTCGTCCAGAGGACTAACTGACCACATGACCCACAGCCTACACAACTCTGAGACCAAAAGAATTCAATGGTGCCCAGCTACCACTACCAACCGTTCTGACTAGGATCACAACAGAGGGTCCTGGACAGAGTGGGAGAAAAATGAAGAATAAAAAATCAAATTCACAAAAAAGACGAGACTTACTGGTCTGACAGAAACTGGAGGAAACCCGAGACTATGGCCCTAAGACACCCTTTTGAACTGGAATTGAAGCCATTCCCAAAGGCCACCTTTTAGCCAAACAACGGACAGGCCCCCAAACAACACCCTAGAGGAAAATGTTCCTTAGAACAAACAAATATACGAGATAAAAAGAACAACATTTGCCCAAAAGCAAGCATGAGAAGGGAAGAAGGGGTAGAAAAACTGGATGAAAAGTAAGGGAGAACACAGGGTGGAAATGGGGAGAGTATTGACACATTAAGGGGAATGTAACCAATATCATGGAACACTTTATGTACAAACTACTGAAGGGGAAACTTATTTGCTCTGTAAACTTTCACCTAAAGCAAAATTAAAAAAAAAAAGGTTGACCCCCCCCTCAGGAGTGGGGGTTGGAGGCTGAGTAGGAGCCTGGGTGAAACAGCAGTTAAGCACTCGGCTGCTAACCGAAAGGCTGGTAGTTCAAACTCACCCAGCAGCTCCATGGGACAAAGACCTGGTGATCTGATTTCATAAAGATTACAGCACAGAAAACCCTATAATGCAGTTCTACTCTGTTACATAGGGTCACTATGATTCCAAAGTTGACTCAACAATACCTAACAACTATTAGAGGCTTAAGGAGACCCTGGGTGATGAAAATGGTTAACATACTTAGCTGCTGAGAGCTTGGAATTTTAAATCCACCCAGCGTAACCTTGGAAGAAAGACCTGGTAATCTACTTCTAAAAGATCACAACCATTGAAACCCTACGGAGCACAGTTCTACTCTGATACACTCGGGGTCACCATGAATCAGAATCAACTCAACAGCAACTGGTTATGCAACGTAAAGAGGATTAAAGAATACAGTGAAGATCTTGAATAGTTACTATGGGAAGTGAAAAAGGGAACCAACAGAAGAGAAGTAAAAGGATTTATGAGCAGCACTAAGAATCGAGCTGAATTTCAAGACCTTGAATCTTCAGTGGTGCTAATCTTCATGGTTGGGTGCTTTTCACCAGCAGCATTCAGCTACAGAGATGTAGGAGTGGAGAAGAAAAAATGGGATATTGATGAGGCAGAGTCAGTGGGGCAAGGATAGAAGTGGTAGAAGGGTAGAAGCGTGAAGTGGTAGAAAGAGGCTAGAAGAGGGTAACAGAGTAACAGAAAATAAAACTAGAAGTCTTGATGAAGTTAAAAATGAGAAAAATGGAAAGCTACATGGTTAAAATCAGAAAGCAGGTTTCTGGGATGTTTTATACCTGCAGGAGTTCTACAGGATGCCATGTCTAGAATGAGACCATAGGGATTGATGGTAAAAGTGGAATGCAGGTAAAGGTCATTGGATGAGAAGGTCAAGACCCCTAAAATTAGGATAATGGATGGATTATCCATGTGGACATGGAAGTCACACAGGTTGATGGTTGAAATTGCAGTGAAGACTAAATCGTTTGCCAAAATCCTCAAATAATATTGTTATAACAGGGAGGTTTTACTTTTTGTTTGATTGCTGATCATGAAATACACTTATATTAAAATGAATAATTTTTAGATTCTCTACCACATGGTATTATCTATGCCTGCCTTACTTTTGCTTTCATTATTATAGAAAACATGACTGTTACGCGTTTCAGAGGTGTGGTTGTGTTGCTTCGAATTTGGATTGCCTATTCATTCCTTGCGATGGGAGTTTAAAACCACTTAACAAATGATTGGCCCTGTGTATCAAAGTACTTTGCTCCTGCTAAAGTTATCTCACAGAGTAACTTTTAATTATTCTGATTCAAAGGCAAATCCTTAGACCTTCAACTTTCCTTGGTTGTTTGCAATCTCTTTCAAGGTCACCATTGCAATGGCCGCCCTATTAGAAAGGAGCAAGTCAGATCCTTAGTAGTGGGTCATAGGAAAGAAGCTTAACTCCCAAAGTTCACAGGAATTTAGTAATGATGATTCTGAAAGATGAAGTTGACAGAGAGGGAGAAGGATTACTTAAGAGTAAGACAAATAAATTGCTGATCCATTTATTGCTATTTCTGGATTGTTAATAAACGTTTAACAAAAGGGTTCAATAATTCAACATCAAATTAAGCCAAAAAAATATTTTAAAGCTGTCTGTAGCCGCCCATAAATTGAATCGTGCAGCATGTGATCAACTTTCTGCCAAGAACATTTGCTGGTTCCAACTCAGCTGGCTTTCTCTAGATACAGTACCACATTTTTACACAAATAATGCGCACCTTCTGAGTTTGTCTGCCCCCCTCTCCCACAGGAGGTATTTTTGTAAGTGCACTATGCTAAATTTTTTTTTAACAGCAACACATGGAATAAGATTGGCAGCACTTGTGAGTGTGCCTCTGGGGGTTGGGGGAAGGAGGAAGCTGCCAGCAAACAAACACTGAAGGTGTGTGTTATTTGCATAAGAATATGATAATTATTTCATTTTGGTAAAGATGGTTGTGAAAAATTAAAATTAACACTTACTGACCTCTACATTTTCTCCCTTCTGAGTTCTCCACATCGCCCATTGTCTGACTAATCTGTTTGTTTATGACTATGCTCCTATGGTAAAGGCCTTCCAGAAAACATTTGTCTCGAGAGAGGTTCACTAGAGGGAAGCTGCAGTGCTGGTCACACTGGGTCCAGTACCCAGTGAGCTAAGGACCATTCAGCCAAGCATCTGATCCACCTGCAAGCAGTCTGTGAGCAGATGGGTTCTGTTGCCCTTCCCAACCTCACCCAAGATTCTGGGCCTCATCACATCAAGTCATGTAAATGGGGCAGGTAGCATTTGTGGGGAGCTAGGGAAGGGATGAGTAATCTAGTTATAGCAGCTTCATTTCATTCTGAGGAGATGTTGTCACAAGTGAGTAGTCGCCTCTGCCTCCACCCCTGATGTCATGGGGAAGGTTCTAGATCCGAGAACAGCCTCCCTGCTCAGGGGCCTATTTTCTAGCGTTCACAAGGCTCCAAAACCAACAAGATACCACATGGCACCTGCTGGGGCAGAAAAGGGGAGGAATCTCCAATCCCCAGCTCTGCACTGTATTTTGTTACCAAAACAATGCTACTAGTACCTGTTCTCACAAAGCCCCTTCTAAAAACAACTCCTACAGCTTTGGTCTGTTGTTAGCTCCACTGAGGCTAAGGAAACAGTTAATGGGATCAACATGGACAATAGACACCATAATATCATTAGCTAATATTGATGGGGGCACTTACTATATGTCAGGCACTGTTCTGAATATTTTATACATATTGACACTTTTCATTCTTTTTAAAACCCAGTGAGGCTAGGACTTATTAGCCAGTTGCTATTGAGTCGACTCTGATAGAGATGGCAACCCCACGTGTGTCAGAGTAAAAGTGTGTTTCATAGAGTTTTCAGCGGTTGAGTTTTCTGAAGTAGAACACGAGGCCTTTCTTCCAAGGCACCTCTGGGTGGACTCCAACCTCCAACCTCTCAGTTAACACTGAGAATATTAACTTTTTGTACCGCTACCCAGGGAATAGTCCCATTTTACATGTAAGGCAACAGAAACACAGAGAGGTTAAGTCACTTGCCCCAGGTCACTCAGCAAGTAAGTGGTACAACCAGAATTTGATTCCAAGCAGCCTGTATCCACAGTCCACACTTCTAGCCACAGCAGTCTGTCACGTCTCTGGGCATAATGTCCTCATATTAACCTTTCTCTGCCTCTGACTATAGTCACTTAA
Source organism: Trichechus manatus latirostris (assembly GCF_000243295.1). Lineage (NCBI taxonomy): Eukaryota > Metazoa > Chordata > Mammalia > Sirenia > Trichechidae > Trichechus > Trichechus manatus. The sequence continues at coordinate 8,639,390 of NW_004444002.1, forward strand.
GCACAAAAGCTTACTTGTCTTGTATCTCTTTCTTCTTATTCACTTCAGTTCATGCAATCAAATATGGTGTGGGCCACTGATTCAGCATACATTCAGACTATGAATCCTAGATTAAGCTGAGCTAAAACACTCTGCATACCAAATTGAGATAATCTATATAAAGCACCCCAAAGCAATGTTTGGTGCATATTAGGCACTCAAAAATATTTGTTTGCTTGGATTATTTGTCTTGTTATTGAGGTATTGTTAAGTATTCTAGGATTATTTGTCTTGTTATTGAGGTATTGTTAAGTATTCTACAGATTTTACAGATTACACCCTTGTTGGATGTGTCGTAGTCAAAAATCTTTTCCCCGTCTGTAGGTTCTCTTTTTACTCTTTTAGTGAAGTCTTTTGATGAGCATAAGTGTTTAATTTTCAGGAATTCCCAGTTGTCTAGTTTTTCTTCTGGTGTTTGGGCCTTGTTAGTTATGGTTTCAATTGAATTTGTACTGAATTAATTGTTCATGTAGAAATTGTTGAATCGCTGAATGTTCTGCTGTGTATATTCTCAAAAACAACAACAACGAATAAAAGAAATAAATTAAAAAAACAAGAAGTGCCTGTTGTAGCAAATGAAGTCCCTCGGTGGTGCAAAAATTAAGCGCTCGGTTGCTAACCAAAAGGTTGGAAGTTCAAGTTCACCCAGAGGAGCATGGAAAGAAAGGCTACAGTTTCCGAAAGGTCGCAGCCTTGAAAACCCTATGGAGTAAAGTTCTGCTCTGCACACACGGAGTCCCATGGACTCCACAGCAACTGGTTTGGTTCTTGATGGTCGCAACACTTGTAGAAGAGAGGGGAAGGAAGCAAGAATGGAGAACAGCGAACAGTCAAGCTGCCACACAGGCTCAAGGACAGACTTGGCTGACTCACAGAGAGTTTTGGAGCTAGAATGACTCTCCAGAGTTGTTCTGAACTGGGCTGAGATGATCAGGCTTTTAAGCCCCACATCCGTTTGTCACTGGATAAGGGAAGCCCTGAGGAGGGGTGTGACCTGGAGTGAGGTGATTCTCTGCAGCTGAAGCAGTCCCTGAAGGGGCTGACAGCTAGAGGCTGTCCTCTGCCCTCACCCCCAGCAGCTGGGCAGCTGTCCCTCCTGGAAGGGGAAGCTGGGCCTTGGCAAACAGTGCATGCTGCAAAACTTACACTCACCTAAGGGAAGAATCTTCAGTGGTGAGGAATCCACATCAACTGGACTGGCTGAAAGCAGGGCCCAGTGGCATTAGAGCCCCACTTCCTTCCAGTCTGTAAAGAACAGCCACAGGAAAGACACCGCAAATTAAATCAAATACATTATGTAGCGCATTTATTTTTATCTCAGTCTACAGTCCTTGGGTTATTTTTATCACCTTTTAAAAAAGAATATTCGGCTCTCCCTGGCTATCCTATCAATTTGTCAAGTTTGAATTCTGAAATCTATATATCCATATAAAATTTACACCCCCTTGAAGCATATTTTTATCCCCACATAAAATTTATGTCAGCAGTGTTTTGCCAATATGGCTACCATAAAAGTTTTGTTTAGACCGACAGAGTGAGCTCTAAATGTGGATAACGAGTTCCTTGGTGCAGGACAGCCAACAATATAAGTTACAGGATAGAGTGCCTGGCTGTCTTATACGTGCATTTATTAGCAGAAATGTGTTCATCTTATTCGATACGAAACAGGCCAGCGACCATCTTATGTAAAGTGCCTTTCTCACGACTGTGTTGCATAGGTAGCAAAAGCCAGAGAAGGGAAGAAAATCTCCCATCAACCATATAGAGTATGAAACCATTTGGAGGAAGGGGGAAGAGAGAAGGAGAGGAGGGGTTGCATTTAGGAGTCTGAACAAAGGTGGAGCTTTTAGAAAACATTACCTATTGATTTCTCACTTGCAAGTAACAGAGGGAGATTTTCCTGCTAGATTACCTGAAAATTATCATTATTATCACCACCACCTCAGGGAGGAAACAATAAGCTAGAAATGTCTAGTTTCTTCTTTAGTGAAATACCTATCACTTCCTGCTTAGCTCTTCTCCTGTCTAGATTTGATTATTTGGAGATAACTTATGAAAAGCAATTTCAAAATTTGTACAGTATCACACTCATTTTCCCAAGTATTCCTTTTAATGGGTTTTGCACGTCCTAGGTTTCAGATTATGTAATGGCAGGCAAACTCCATGATCAGACTCTAGCAACTGACAGACACAGATTTGATAATACAATCCTGAACAGCTCAGGAAAGCTTTTATTCTTCTTGCAAACGCATAATTGCCTGAGCTTTCCTTTGCAGCTGCCTGCCTCTCAGCAACACAGTTGGGTTTCAGTTTGCAGACTGCTAACTCCTATCAAAAACTCCAGTTTTTGCGATGGGGAAAACATCTATCCAGTACTAAAACAACACACTAGGACCATCCCTTCCTGACATAAAAATGGTCCAAACACCGAGTCCTGTTGCTACCTCACAAAGGCTCCCACCTGGGCTTTGAATGGCCCACGGATTCTGTATTAAGGAAATCCACCATAAGAAAACTCTGATTTATAAAGCATTGAGAACAGATGATTAGGGTGAGAGGGCAGAAACAGACAGGAAATGTAAATTCATGCATTTGGTTTTTAAAGAAAGGATCACATAATAGTCTTCCCTGAGCACCAATGCTCCCTGACACTCACTCCTGGAGCATTTAAGTGTGCACACAGTTGTTGGTAAGTTACCTTACAACCAGTCTGCTCGATGCCTTTCACTTCTTTTATACCTCTTTCATCGGGTGATGGTTAAGAGCTTGGATGCTAACAGAAAGGATGGCAGTTCAAACCCACCAGCTGCTACGCAGAAGAAAGATGTGGCGGTCCGCTTCGGTAAAGTTTACAACCTTGGAAACCCTATGGGGGAGTTCTATAGGGTCACTATGTGTCGGAATCAACTCGATGGCAGTGAGTTTGGGCTTGTTTTCAGTCTTCCACACTAGCACCTTGGAAGTAAGGCCTGGTGATCTCCTTTCAAAAGGTCACAGCCTTGAAAACCCTACGAAGCAGTTCTACTCTGTACACACAGGGTCATCATGAGTTAGAATGATGTGAGACAACTAACAACAATAACAACAGTCTTACCAACACAACACCCATCCCAGGGTGTGGTACAGTAGCCTGTATACAATTGGTTCTCCATATGAGTACATAGCTGAGTGAACGAATGAATGAACGGATATTAAACACTGACTGTTAAATGGGGTATAAAGTGAGTCACTGAGAGCTAAAAGTGAGATAATAGATGTGAAAAGACTTAAACACAGGGCCTGGCCCCCAACAGATACTCAATGCATGTTATTATTTTTACAAATTCTGCCTTTAAACACAAAATATATTAGAAGCATATATAATACTTACGGAAAGAGAAAATGCGATTAGAACTTAAGTGTAATTTCTAACATGCTGACCATTTTCTCCACAATATTCCCAGACTAATTAATAAAACCAAGGAGCGCACAATACAAGCATGAGCTATCTAGATGTCCACTATCTAAATTAAATTGCAGAAGATAGAATAAACAAATAAAGAACATTTTAGCAACTGAGAACAATACATGGGTCTAGACACACACCACACATCCCCTACATTCACCGTAAGGAACAAAAGTGGTACGATTACCATCATAAATTAAGATTCAGAATGCAGGAAATAAGGTTTTGTATCTTAAACAAGGAAAATAAATGTCTTAATCTATGACCAATTCCCCATATTCTCTCAGGAGATGTTCTGATTACACAGGTCCAAGCAGCGACCAGTGATTGCTTAAGGGAAGGAAAAAGCTACACAAAAGCTTCAAGTGGAAGGGTTAGTGTGCTATTGTCCACTTGGTAGGGGTTTCTGGGAAAAATAGAGGAGATAAAGTGGAGCAAGGTTCAGCCAGCCCACTGTTAACCTGTGTAATATCACTGACATCTTGCTGCTGCTGTTGTTGTTATTAGGTGCCATCGAGTTGATTCCAACTCATAGTGACCCTATAGGACAGAATAGAACTGCTTAACCACTGTGCAAATCATCATAATAAACATTAACATTTACTGAGATATCTTTGTTTTATTCACTGCTATATCCTCTGCATCTAGAACTGTACCGCCACATAGTAAAATGAATCCCATTGCTGTCGAGTTGATTCCAACTCATAGTGACCCTACAGGACAGAGTAGAACTGCCCCAAAGGGTTTCCAAGGAGCAGCTGATGAATTTGAACTGCCTACCATTTGGTTAGCAACTGAGCTCTTAACCACTATACAACCAGGGCTCTGACATTGTGTTAAGAAGAGTCAATTCCCGATATTTGGCATTTGAGGATGATGATATTCATATATACTCCCCAGAAGACTCTAGGTTTTCTACAATGTGTAGTAAAATTTCAAGATAATATAACAGTATTCAGGCATCATAGCCTATGTTTAGGTACTAAAATAAAATATCAAACCAGAGACACAGATTTTCATGCCTGCTGATTCACGGAACTAATGTTTCCATGACCCTAAAATAATGTTCACCAGCCCCGTCTCTAGCTGTAAAACTGCAGTGATTGATGAGATAAACTTCATGCTCGACCCTGACATTTGTAAGAGCAAGTTAAGTTTGAAGCGTGTCAAAAGACTGACAGTTTCCTCTTTAAATATAAATTGCCCAGAATATTAAATGATGTTTTATGTAAAGGTTCATTCAATCTGATTGTTCCAATATCTTGGAAATTACCCAGCATTATTCCAACTATGTTGGAATTTTTAGGGGTAAAGCCCTTTCAATCTTTATTCTGAAGTTCGATTCTGAACACCTAAGAGTAGAACCTTTTGATAAATCTTTCCAGTTATGAAGGTCTTAAAGGCTTCATTAATAACTGCTTTGAAAACAGAAACAATCTTCCTCTGGCCTTGGATATAGCAGGCTCTCAAAAAAAAAAAAAAAAGACAAAGACTGTGTAAGTGTTCTGTGACTTTGTATCCCTTTGAAGATTCATTATATGAGGGGAGGGTCTCTTGGCTTCAAAAATTAGAAAACAGGTAAGAAACTTCCACATAGCTTTCCTACTGCACAGTTCAGTGGAAAAAACAAACTTACCAACTAAGAACAATGCTGGAGCTGGTGACTTGTACTGCAAATTCATAGCAAACCAGATTCTTTTTTTTAAATTTTATTATCGTAATTTAGATGAAGGTTTACAAAACAAACGAGCTTCTCATTAAACAATTAGTACACATATTGTTTTGTGACACAGGTTACGAACCTCACGACATGTCAACACTCCCCCTTCTCGACCTTGGGTTCCCTATTACCAGCTTTCCTGTCCCCTACTACCTTCTAGTCCTTGCCCTTGGGCTGGAGTGCACCTTTAGTCTCGTTTTATTCTATGGGCCTGTCTAATCTTTGGCGAAAGGGTGAACCTCAGGAGTGACTTCATTACTGAGCTAAAAGGGTGTACAGGAACCATACTCTTAGGGTTTCTCCAGTCTCTGTGAGGCCAGTAAGTCTGGTCTTTTTCTGTGAGTTACAGTTTTGGTCTACATTTTTCTCCAGCTGTGTCCAGGAAACTCTTATTGTGATTCCTGTCAGAGCAGTCAGTGGTGGTAGCTGGGCACCATCTAGTTGTACTGGACTCAGTCTGGTGGAGGCTGTGGTGCTTGTGGTCCATTAATCCGTGGGACTAATCTTTCCCTTGTATCTTGTTTTCTTCATTCTCCCTTGCTCCCGAAGGGATGAGACCAGTGGAGTATCTTAGATGGCCGCTCACATGCTTTTAAGACTCAAGACGCTACTCTTCAAGGTAGAATGCAGAACATTGTTTTTATAAACTATATTATGCCAAGTGAGCTAGATGTTCCCTGAGACCATGGTCCCCACTGCCCTCAGCCCAGCAATTTGGTCCCACAGGGAGTTTGGATGTGTCTATGGAGCTTCCATGTCCTTGCCTTGGAAAAGTTGTGCCGGCTTCCCCAGTATTGTGTACTGTCTTACCCTTCACCAAAGTTACCATTTATCTATTGTCTATTTAGTGTTTTTCCATCCCGATCCCTCCCCTCCCTTGTAATCATCAAAGATTGTTTTCCTGTGTAAATCTTTACATGACTTTTTATACTAGTCCTCTCAGAAAATATTTGTCCTTTTGTGATTCACTTATTTCACTCAGCATAATGCCCTCCAGATTCACCCATGTTCTTTATTGTTGCATTGTACTCCAGTGTATGCACCATAGTTTGTTTATCCATTCCTCTGTTGATGGGCATCTAGGTTGTTTCCATCTTTTTGCTACTGTGAACAATGTGGCAATAAACATGGGTCTACATATGTCTATTCATGTGACAGCTCTTATTTCTCTAGGATATATTCCTAGCAGTAGGAGTGCTAGATCATATGGTATTTCTATTTCTAGCTCTCTAAGGAAGTGCCACATTGTTTTCCTAAATGGTTGTACCATTTTGCATTCCCACCAGCAGTGATTAAGTGATCCAATCTCTCCACAGCCTCTGTAATATTTGCTATTTTCTGTTTTCTTCATTCATGCCACTAATGCCAGGGTGAGATGGTATCTCACTGTGGCTTTGATTTGCATTTCTCTAATGGCTAATGATGGCGAGCATTTCCTCAAGGGTCTGTCAGCCACCTGAATGTCTTCTTTAGTGAAGTGTCTGGTCATTTCCTTAGCCTATTTTTTAACTGGATTATTTGTCTTTTTGTTGTAGAGTTATTGGATTTTCCCATAGATTTTAGAGATTATACCTTTGTCGGATTTGTAATGTCCAAAATTTTTTTCCCAGTCTATAGGTTCTCTTTTCACTCTTTTGGTGAAGTCTCTGGATGAGTGAAGTGTTTAATTTTTAGAAGATCCCAGTTATCTAGCTTATCTTCTTGAGTTTGCGTGTTGTTAGTTATGGTTTGTATATTGCTAATGCCAAGTATTAGGGCCTCCAGCGATGATCCTATTTTTGCTTCTATGATCTTTATAATTTTTGGTTTTATATTTACATCTTTGATCCATTTTGAATTAGTTTTTGTGTATGGTGTGAGGTATGGGTCCTGTTTCATTATTTTGTGGATGGACATCCAGTTTCGCCAGCACCATTTGTTAAAAAGACTGTCTTTTCCCCATTTCATGGACTTTGGGCCCTTGTCCAAGAACAGGTGACCGTAGGTGGATGGATTTACATCTGGGTTCTCAATTCTGTTCCATTGGTCAATGTATCTGCCGTTGTACCAGTACCAGGCTGTTTTGACTACCGTAGCTGTATAGTAGGTTCTGAGGTCAGGTAGTGTGAGTCCTCCTACTTTATTCTTCTTCTCCAATAGTGCTTTGCTTATCCAGGGCCTCCTTCCTTTCATATAAAGTTAATGATTAGTTTTTCTGGCTCCTTAAAGAATGCTGTTGGTATTTGGGTCGAGATTGCAGTGTATTTGTAGATCGCTTTGGGTATTTTATTTTATTTTGGGTATTTTATTTTTTTAGGGGCTATTGTAAATGATATGGTTTTCCTGATTTGCTTTTCATTGATCTCTTTTTTGATGTATAGGAATCCAACTGATTTTTGTATGTTTATCTTCTATCCTGCTACTCTGCTGAATCTTTCTATTAGTTCTAGTAGTTTTCTTGTGGAGTCTTTTGGGTCTTCTATGTATAGTATCATATCATCCACAAATAGGTAGTTTTACTTCTTCATTACCAATTTGGATGCCGTTTATTTCTTTTTCTTGCTTTATTGCTCTAACTAGGACTTTCAGCACAATGTTAAATAAGATTGGTGATAAAGGGCATCCTTGTCTTGTTACTGTTCTCAAGGTGAATGTTTTTAGCCTCTCTCCATTAAGAATGATGTTGGCTGTTGTGAACCAGATGATTCTTGATGGCATAGCTACAGAGCTGAGGCCAAAAGCAAGGCATGTAAGCCTCAGGGAGGAGGGAGGCAGCCAGCTCTGAAGCAAGACAATGTTTATCTTATTGTGCTTATCTTATTATGAACTTGTTAGGAATGCAAATTCTCAGAAAGCATTCAAACTGGAATGAAGCAGTTCAAAACCCTGGACTAAAAGTAGCCACCACTATGGCCCTGGCCCCTCTCACTCGGTGGTCATCTCTGAAAGCTTGATGGAATAGATATTGGAAAGCAGGGGTTTACAGTAATTTCTAATTTCTAGTTAACTACAGATAAAGCAAAAATTGGACGCAAACCACAACGTGAAAAATCTTTCTAAAATAGGAGTCCTTTTTCCGATACGAAAAAGTCTAGACCGGTGAACAGTGCTGAGTTCGTCTTTGAGTATCCACAATTCTGCTGGGCCTCAGGGTCTCCTGAAGATATCAGTAGTAGATAGCACAAGCCTGTATCTGTAGCAGAAATAGGAGACTGGGCCCAATGTATTTGAACCCAGTGAATTCCATGAAAATATAGTTGTTGGATTTTTGTTTTTTTTTTCAAAAATTAAAACAATACTGGTGTTTTTATCAACCATCTCAGCCTGTTTTTATTACCCTGTGCCTCTATTTCTTCCAAGTGGGTTGGGAGTAGGGTAGTGAGTATTTGCATTTCTAACAAGTTCCCTGGTGATGCTAATGATGCAGGTTAGGGACCAGTTCTGAGAACCAGTAGTAGAGCAGTAGTTCTCAAAATTCATTATACATAAGTATCACCTGAAGCCTTGTTAGACTGTAGATTCTGGTTCACTGTACCTGGGGTGGAAATGCAAATTCTCAGCAGGGGTTTGAAACGGAAATGACTGATTGAAAACCCTGATCAGGACAAGGGGAAGATTCAGCACAAACATTCCAGTGATTATGGGCTGAAAATAATTAGGCTTCAGTTAAAATGAGACTTTTTTTATACTTTAGATAGAATGTGACTACCTCTTCACACTACCTCAGTTTATTCCAAAACTTATGCCTCCTTCCCTAGGATATGAATTACACATAAAAGTCATTACATAATTTTGTGAAACACTGAGCTATACAAAATTAACTGGTTTCTTTCCTGCAGGACTTCCAAGAACCTTTGCTAGACAAGTCTGCAGTGATTTCACCAGGAGAAAGATATAGCATGCAGCTTTTCACAAACTTATATGACCATGTAAGTTTCATAGACCATCTTAACATGAATTAGAGTTTCCCACTTACACCCACATACCACCACAGCCACCCAAACAAGTTCTGTTCAATTGTTATCTACTGAGAGTAATTTCCCTGTTTTATCTAGTCTTCAAGCCCACTCCTCACTCTATCCCTTTAATTGCCCGCTAGCACTTATAACTACCAGACAATGATATGGTCTTTCTGTTTATTTATCTGCTTTTGTCTATCTCCCCGAGTAGAAAGAAGCTCCAGAAGAGCTGAAGCTATATCTCTTTTACCCAATTGCTGTCTTCCCAACGTCTAGAATAAACCCCTAGCCGTCGAGTCGATTCTAACTCATAGCAACCCCATGTGTTATACAGAGTAGAACCAAGCTCCATGGGATTTGCTTGGCTGTAATTTTTATGGAAGCAGATCACCAGGACCTTCTTCCATGACACCACTGGGTGAGTTCAAACTGTCAACCCTTTTGTTAGTAGTCGAGAGCAAATCATTTGCTCCACCCAGGGGCCTTAGTGCGTAGCATACAGTAGGCACCTGATCAATGATTCTTGAAGGAATTAACAGACTAAACATCTGAAGTAAGTCCCTTTTGGCCACCTGATATCAGGAAACATTAACCTGGAGACCAATGACCAGACCACTATTGCTGCTCAATATCATTCGGAGCAGAAAATATGTTTGTGGCTTCTTTCAGAGGACAGAGGTAGACTTTGAGAACTCCCTTGTAAGTAGATCTGAACTACACTGCTCTGACATGGCAGATGAATTACCACAATTTCCAAATCAAACCAGTGAGATTTATTCTATACTGAGAAGTTGTATGAAATATTTCTGTGTCTTTCAACCTAGCATTACATCATTTAGAAAATATGACAATAGGATATCTCTATGTTCTGGTAACAGAATAACACATTGAACTGTCCTATACTGTTAACTTAATATCTAGTGGCTACGATGTGTCTTAGTTATCCAGTACTGCTATAGCAGAAATACCACAAGTAGATGGCTTTAGCAAAGAGAAATCTATTCTCTCATAGTTCAGGAGGCTAGAAGTGCAAATTCAGAACGTCAGCTCTAGGAGAAGGCTTTCTCTCTCTGTGGGCTCTGGAGGAAGGTCCTTGTCATCAAAGTTCCCCTGATCTAGAAGCTTCTCAGAACAGGGAACCCGGGTCCAAAGGACGCATTCTACTCCTGGCACTACTTTCTTGCTGGTATGCAGTCCCCTTGTCTCTCTACTGGCTTCTCTTTTGTATCTCAAAAGAGATTGACTCAAAACACAACCTAATCTTGTAGACTGAGACCTACCTCATTTACATAACTGCCTCTAATCCTGCCTCATTAACATCATAGAGGTAGGATTTACAACACACAGGAAAACCACATCAGATCACAAAATGGAGGACAATCACATAATACTGGGAATCATTGCCTAGCCAAGTTGACATACATTTTGGGGAACACAATTCAATCCAGAACACTATGGCTACCATTACCGAACATTTGGTAAAAAGTTCTATAAAAGAATCCTGATCAATAGGGGGAAAAGGTAGAACAGAATATCAAATGTCTCGTTCAATTCAGACTTTCTGGAGCCATGAGGCTGGATGAACCCCCGAAACTATTGCCCTGAGATACTCTTTAAACCTTAGACCAAAAATATACCCTAAAGTCTTCTTAAAACCAAACAATACTTCAGCTTAAATGGTAAAGAATGTCTTCCTTGAGCACTGTGCTCTTTTAAGATCTATCTATTTGGGATCAGATAGACAATAGCAACTGAAAAGATTAGATACAAAACATAGGGGACAGTGAGTTTATGTTAATAGGGGAGGAAGAATTTGGAAAAGGAGGGTGAAAATGGTTACACAACTTGAAGAACGTAATCAATGTCACTGAATTAACTGTACATGTAGAAATTGTTGAATCGGTGAATATTCTGCTGTATACATTCTCAACAACAACAACAAAAACAAAATACATTAAAAAGAAAATATCTAGTGGCTTCCCCTCACAAACCAAGGCCATCCTATCATTGGAGTAAAGGCCCTAAACCACATCACAGATGAGAAAATGTAGGCTTTCGGCTACCCTGGGCCAGGAGAATGGGTGAAGATATAGAAACAAGAATTAAAGCATATCATAAATAGAAATGAAGCTAGATTAACAAATAAAGACAACCCAGATGAACTGTCAAGGTAAGATGAAGCCCTTGAGTTAGAGGACAACGTGAAGATGAAGGTACTCTGCGTGCAGTAGGTTGTATCACCACTTGGGTCAGTGACTCTCAGTCCTGACTAGACAGTCCAGACACCACCTGGGGAGCTTCTGGAACATGCCAATTCCTGAGCCTAAGGCCAGACCAAGTGAATCAGAAGCATTGGAGGCAGGGCCCTGCCACTGGGACGTTTTACAATTTCCTCCAGCTGATTAGGATGCAGAGTAAGGATGGAGAACCATTAAACTAAGCGGAATGAATCCTGCCACAGGCACTTTAAGAATATAAAGAACAGGAAAGTAAGGATCCATTAACTGCAACTGCCTTCAGGCAACAGAATGAGGCTTGAACACTCCATGGTTACCATTCAAACTGAAGCTCTTAAGGAGATGCAAACTGACAAGGGGAGGGAGAAGAATTCATCAAACTTTACCTAGAATTTCTCAGAGAATTCCTTAATTTAAGCATGAGTACAATAAAAAGACGCAGAATGGCAACTCTGCAAAACATACTCCAGGGATGAGGGAGAGGCGGGAGAAAGCAAGGGAGGCAAGGGAATACGGGTAACGAATCCACGCTCGAAGAAAACATGAAGAAAAGCTTCAAGAGAACATGAAGTCATTGAAACAAGACATAAAAGACAAATGATAAAACAATGGAATGACAAGAATGAGATGAAAAAGGAGACTGCAGAACTAAGAAAACAAACTGAGAACAAAAACAGCATCACTGAACTATGAAATATATACCATGAAAATGGATGAAAGAAGCAAGCAGAGGTCAGGATATTAATATCGGACAAGATTGAATTCAAGGGAAAAAAGGTGGTTTGATAAAGGACACCATCCACAATGAGGATATAACTTCCATAAATATTCATGCACCAAATAACAGATCAGAATAGGTAGAACATAAACTACATAAAATACAAGGAGAAATCTCCAAAAAACACATAGTAGGAGGAGAGCTTAACACATTTCTGCCAGCCATGACAGACAAGGTAGACAAAAAGTAAGCAAAAATATCTGACAAAATTCTGAAAGAAATGTAAGGAGAGAAGAATTAAAAAGCATTATAAAGCTGGAATAATTTAAAAGACCTCGGTAAGGCTGAGAAGGGACAGTGCTGACATGTTGTGGGTTTGTTAAGTATTGTCATAAAACAATATGAGTACTAACTGTTTAATGAGAAACTATTCTGTAAACTTTCATCTAAAGTACAATAACAAATAAAATAAAATAAAAAAGGGCTTGGGAATGGAGAAGAAATAAATGGATCATGAAACACAACAGAGTCCAGAATTAGACTCCCACACATGAAGGAACTTAATATATGGCAAAGGTAGCACTTCACATACAAAGGTAGCACTTCACATCAGCAAAAAAGATATTGATAATTCAACTAATAAAGTTGGGACATGTAACTGTTTCAAAAAGAGAACAAAAAGAAGCTGGATTCCTTCCTCATTTATTACAACAAAATAAAACCTCAATGGATGAAAGATTTCAACAGTAAGAACCGAAACCATAAATTACTAAAAGAAAACATAGGGGAGCTGATTTACAAACTTGAGTGGGAAGCATTTTCTAGCAGGATACAACCCTCAGATTCCAAAAAGAAAAAGACAAATAAAATTGACTACTTATAAATGTAAACCTTTTTTATTGCAAATACCAAAAATGTCAGGAACAAAGACAAAAGACAAACAGACCGGGAAAAGTGTCTGCAACATGTATGACAGACAAATGACTATGTTCCTTCATTTACAATAAGTTTGTACAAATCAATGACTAAAGGAAGAACAACCCTAAAGAAAACCAGACAAAGCATCGAAACAGACAGTTCTCAGAAAAAGAAATACAAATGGCCATTAAACACATGAAAGGATGCTCGATCTTATTTATGATTAATGAAATGCAAATAAAAACAGCAACGAAGATGCTTTCCCCCCATAAGATTGTCAATAATTTAAAGACTTACCAAGATGAGGAATAACAGGCACTCGTCCTACACTGTTGGTGGAAATGCAAATCAGTGCCACCTCCAGAGAGGATGATTGGGTAATAGAGGCAGTCCATATAGCTGACAATACCTAATACCGGAAAAGGGACCACTTAAGGAAACTACTTAAAACAGGGACCAGAATGTCAGAGTAGATTTTTTATGTTTAATTGGGATTTTATGTTTAAAAATTAAATAAAAATTACAAAAAGTCTATTTTACCATTTTTTTTTTTAAAAAAAGGTAATAATGCAACTCATTCTTTGAACAATCAATAAATAAAATGTTGATTGTGGGTATTCTGGTGTGATTTTTCTGACAAAAAGACACGATACTACAATAAGGCCTCCTCACCCTCAGTCAACAGCAGGATCAAAAGAAGTAAGTTTTACAAAAATATTCAAGGACACCATTAATTTTCCCAAGGACCTCGTGATTCCTGATAATCCAAAATCATCCTTTCACCAGACCCATGTTGTCACTGGCTGTCTTTGGGAAGTTGTTCTTTTCCTTGAAAATGAACTCTGCCAAGTTATCACCTGCCAATGGCTTTGTGGGATTCAAGCAAATCTCCACCATCACTTTCACCAACTTCATTAAGTCTTCTGTCTTTTACAAGATTTGAAATTTCACTTTGCAACAGATTTGCACTCTTTCCATTGTAGACTAACAAAGACATCTATATGATGGGAAAGGATAGGCTCTAGTGTTAAGAAGGGAGGGATTTCAGAGTGAGAAACAATTTTTTAAGTGGCCAAATCACCAGAGGATATTGTTGTGCTCTAATGGCATTTGCATCTCCAAAACATCTTATAATCATGGGGACACAGATAATGAATATTTGGATAATAAGGATTCCCGGATGTATATCAAAATTAAGAATTCGTCTATCCTTTGTACTCTACCTACAATGCTCTTTTTCCCTCTTCACTTTGCTATCTCCTACTCATATTTTAAGTAGCCCTGGTGGCATAGTGGTTAATCACTCAGCTATTAACCAAAAGGTTGGTGGTTCAAACCCACCCAGAGGCACCTTGGAAGACAGGCCTGGCGATCTGCTTCAGAAAGGTCACAGCCATGAAAACTCTATGGAGTGCAGTTCTACCCTGCAACAGATGAAGTCTCCATGAGTCAGAATCAACTTGACAGCAACCGGTTGGTTGGTCGGTTGTTCACTCATCTTTTAGCAGGCAGTTCGAGCATGAATTCCTCAGGGGAGGTTTGGCTGGCCTCCCTGACTAGGTCAAATCGCCCATTACAGGTTCTCATAGCACCACGTGCCCCTCCTTCAGAGCACATGTGACAGTTGCAATTTTACAATTGTGTTATTTAATTAGTGATCATCTTCCCCACGTGACTGTTAATTCCACAATGGCAGAAATTATGTGTGGCACAGAGCCATCCCTCAATAAATATTTGTTTCATGAATGAGTAACAGCGAAAAACTGGAAACTACCTGAGTGTCCACCAATAAGGGAACGGTTAATGAAATTAGGCAACATCCATATTAAGAACATCGTATTAAGTAAACCTTAAAAAGAATGAGGTGTGTCCTGATATACATAGAATGATTTCCAAGATACATTAAAGTGAAAAAAGCAAAGAGGAGAACAGTCAGCAAGATTCAATTTGTGTAAACTTACAAAGACTACATATATATGTTAGTAGATGCATACAATACTTTTCTAGAAGAAATAGTTACCATCTCACTTTCAGGAGATGGACTAGAGATTAAGGGGAGGGAGATTGTTTCAATTCTGTACACTATGCATGTGCTTTTTCTTTTAATAAAAAGACACTGTTTTTAGACAGAGGGTACAAGTGCTTACCAGTGGAGTGAGGCAAAAAGTTCAAAGTTCATGTAAGCAGTTAGCAACTGAAAGCCAGGCTGAAGTTGAAACAACCTGTATGTTTCCTATCTTGGTTGGTGACCCCTATTCTCCCAGTAATCAAGCCAGAAAACCATGTCATGCTCCACTCCTCACTCTTCCTTAGCGCCCCGATTTAATCAGTCATTAAGTCCTATTGATCCTGTCATCTTTCCATTCCATTCTCTCCTCGACCTTCCCACTGCCATTGCCCTAAATCAGGTCCTCATCATGTGTCCCTTGGATTGCTGCAACACGCTTTTTCTTCCTGGTTCCAGTTTTCACTCCCACAGCCCACCACCTATTCTGCTGCTAGAGTGATGGCCTAATTTGATGGAACCAAAAGAAACAAACAAAAAAAAACTAACAAACCAGCCCAGTCTCATCTGCTACTCTTGCCCATGACCCTTCACCTTTCAGCCCCCTGGATGTTCTTTCCTTTACTCTGAATCACCTAAGTAGTTTCTCCCTCAGGGATTTTGCATGTATCTCCCCTCGGTCTTTGATGTTCTCTGCCTTACCCGTTTGCTTTATTAACTTTTATTTATAACTCATTACTTCTTCCCTGACACCAACCCCTTCAAACTAGATTCTCCACAGAATTCTGCCTTCTCCTTCAGAGCACCATCACAGGTACATTTGTTTTTCCAGTATCTCTCTTTTCCACATGACCTGAAGCTCCATCAAGAGAAAGACTATACACACAGTGCATGACAGAGAGCCTGGCACATAGTAGTAGCTCAATAAACTCTTCTATCTGGATGGCAGCCTGAATGAATAAATGAATGCAAATTTGTTTATGTAATGCTTGCTTAAATCCCACCCCTGGCTCCCTAAAGCAACAAGTCAAACCCATTTCCATCAAGATGATTCCAACTCATGGCATCCTCATGTGTTACAGAGTAGAACTACTCTATAGGGTTTTCTTGGCTGTAATCTTTTACAGAAGCGGATCACCAGGCCTTTCTTCCAAGGTTCTGCTGGATGGGTTCAAACTGCCAACCTTTAAGTTAGTGTTGTTGTTGTTTTGTTAGGTGCCGTTGAGTCGGTTCTGACTCACAGCGACCCAATGTACTATAGAACGAAACACTGCCAGATCCTGCACCATGCTCACAATCCTTGTTATGCTTGAGCCCATTGTTGCAGCCACTGTGTCAATCTATATACTTAAAGATCTTCCTCTTTTTCGATGACACTGTACTTTACCAAGCATGATGTCCTTCTCCAGGGACTGACCCCTCTCGATAACAAGTCCAAAGTATGTAAGACGTAGTCTCGCCATCCTAGATTTGTTCATTCTTTTGGCAGTCCATGGCATATTCCATATTCTTCGCCAACACAACTCAAAAGCGTCAATTCTTCTTGGGTCTTCCTTATTCATTGTCCAGCTTTCGCATGCATATGAGGTCATTGAAAACACCGTGGCTTGGGTCAGGCGCACCTTAGTCCTCAAGGTGACATCTTTGCTTTTCAACACTTTAAAGAGATCTTTTGCAGCACATTTGCCCAATGCAATGTGTCCTTTGATTCCTTGACTGCTACTTCCATGGGCATTGATTGTGGATCCAAGTAAAATGAAATCCTTGACAACTTCAATCTTTTCTCCATTTATCACAATGTTACTTATTGGTCCAGTTGTGAGGATTTTTGTTTTCTTTATGTTGAGCTGTAATCCATACTGAAGGCTGTGGTCTTTGATCTTCATCAGTGAGTGCTTCAAGTCCTCTTCACTTTCAGCAAGCAAGGTTGTGTCATCTGCATAATGTAGGTTATTAATGAGTCTTCCTCCAATCCTGACGTCCCTTTCTTCTTCATATAGTCCAGTTTCTCAGATTATTTGCTCAGTTTACAGATTGAACAGGTATGGAGAAAGGATACAACTCTGATGCACACCTTTCTTGACTTTAAACCAGGCAGTATACCCTTGTTCTGTTTGAACAGCTGCCTCTTGATCTATGTACAGGTTCCTCATGAGCACAATGAAGTGTTCTGGAATTCCCATTCTTCATAATTATTATCCATAATTTGTTATGATCCACACAATCAAATGCCACTACATAGTCAATAAAACACAGGTAAACATCTTTCTGGTATTCTCTGCTTTCAGCCAAGATCCGTCTGACATCAGCAATGATAGGATCCATCTGACATCAGCAATGATATCCCTGGTTCCATGTACTCTTCTGAATCTGGCCTGAATTTCTGGCAGTTCCCTGCGATGTACTGCTGTAAGCACTTTTAAATGATCTTCAGGTTAGTGGCTGAACACAAACCATTTGTGTCACCCTGGGCCTACCATATACAAAATAAAGTGTATGAGGTACCTCATGATTTGGCTCCTGCCTGCCTCTCCAGGTTCATCTTCCCAAACCCAAGTCTTCACATTTTATGCTCTCGCAATTCCAAATGATGTAGAGTTCCCGAAACAAATGTTGCTGCTTCTCCTTGCCTTTATATATGCTGTTCCTGCCACATAGATTACCTCTCCCTCCTCTTCCCTTTTGTCTAGCTGGTGAATACCCATTCATACATTGAAAAAGCAGCCAGAATTTATCTCCTCAGAGAAATCTTCCTGATCTCCTAAATAAAGTTCATCCATGTTCTTCGGTGTTCACTCTGTACCTTGTACATTTTCTCTTTTTACTGCATTTATCATACCATAAATATTTTGAGGGTAAATTGTTTGTCTTATCTTTTTTTCCCTAATGCCTAACAAAATAAATGTTGTTATTGTTGCTAGGTGCTAGGTGCCGTCAAGCCGATTCTGACTCATAGCGACCCCATATGACAGGGTAGAACTGCTCCATAGGCTTTTCTTGGCTGTAATCTTTATGGAAGCAGATTGCCAGGTCTTCCTCCCATGAAGCCCCTGGGTTGGTTCAAACAGACAACCTTTTGGTTAGCAACCAAGCCCTTAACCACTTCTTCCACCATGGATTCCTTACACAATAACTAATACACAGTAAACACTAAATGTCTGAAGTGAATTGAACATGGGTTGTGTGTGTGCGTAAAAATTATTAATAGCACATCTGTAATACCTGCATGCTTATGTATGCACACAACCAATAATTTTTTCCAGAGTAACAGAAAATAGTATCAAGATTTTATATGTAGAAACTCCATTAACGGCCCTAAAAGAATAGCAAATGTATTTTTTTTTTTTTAATATCTAATAAACCTTCATGCTGCTGGTTAAAAGGCTGTGTAAAGCTTTGTCTCCCTGGGACACGGCCAAATCTAGGGCAAACAGACCTTTTTTCTCAGATCTAAGGTTTCAAATCCATTTGGTAAGAAAGGCAAAGCAAATGGCCTTTGCAGACTATGTAATTTAACAGCAGTGAACAAACCAGCCATTCCATGCTCATGCAAGCATCCCACGCCATCTTCTCAGGTCACATGAAAGAAGTGGCTCTAGCATATCTAACTTCAGGGAAAAGAAGAAGAAGAGAAACAAGCCTTTCCACCCCCAGCCTCTGCACAGGGACTTTCAAATTCACAGAAACTGATTCTGAGTTAGCAAAGCCTAGCTAGCCACTGCCATTTAGTCCCAGCATTTAAATTCAGGAATCACTTAAGTGCAAATTGGAGAATGGTTAATAAAATAACTCCAAGTTTTGTAGCCTCCTAGGGCCCCTGCAATGTGTACCAAGTCATTCATCACTACTAGGCCCAGCCAGCACTGGCTAATTTCTATCCAAAGACCCTTATGGCACAGCCCAGATCTAGCCCATTAGGGGACTCCTGTCCCCACCCTAGTGATTTTGAAGTTATTTGCATCATTACCAGGATCATCACCAAGGGTTGGCCAGGGCATTTTCAAAGGTGTGCAAGGGGTTTCTCTGGAATCCTTCTTTTGGAACACCAGGAGTCAAAACCAAACTACCCTTCCTTCAAGGCCAAGCCCAAGTTCTATCACCTTCATGAAGCCTTTACTGGTTAACCCTGGTCAATCCTTTCTTTGCACTTCTATGTAGCTAACAGTCTATGTCCCAAGACTGAAGGCTTGTCTTGTATCCAATTGTTTCACGTGGGTTATTCTTGCCTCCAAAACCAGAGTGGAAGGAAACTCCCTTAGGTAGAAACGAAGCCTTCTCAGTTGAGCTTCTTCAACAAATATAATCTACACATTCTATGCTTCAGATTATGTTGACCAGGACTCTCTTGGTTATAAATCACAGAAACCCAGTTGATATAGCTTAAGCATAAATGGTGACTTAACTATTAGGATATAGAAGTATCTCATGTGACTCAATGCAAAGGATACAGCTGTGCCTGAAGAATGGCCTGCTTTAATCCTTCTCTTTTTCTCTGCAAACCAGTTTCCTCCACTTTGGGGCCCAACATGGTAGAAAACATACCAAAACCAAACAAAACCAATTGCTGTTGAGTGAGTTCTGACTCATGGTGAACCCATGTGAGTCTGATGGAAGTTCCTTAGCATACATCACTGATCCACAGAGAAAGGCAGGATCTTTTTCAAATTCCCAATTCCAAATTGTTGGAGCATGAACTCTGGGCTAGGTTAGGCTAGGTGATCCCCTTGAGACTATCACCTCTTGCTGGGAATCTAGGTTGGCAGACACATAATCAGAAATTTGAATAAAATTTTACAGATAAGTATGTTTGTTTTTTTTAAAGTAAATTTATGGTGCTATCAGAGCAGAGATAAGGGAAGTGAGGGTCCACAGAATATTATTGGAGGAGATAGCGTCTGCACTGAAATTTGGCAAAAAAGAAGGTTAACAGGAGGGAAGGGCATGCCAAGCAGAGGGAAGAGCGTGAACAAAACAAATGAATGGTCACGTGACACAGAATGGTATGCCTGAGAGTCTGCAAGCAGCATGAAATAAGTGACATAGCATGCTTAGGAAGAGGATGGAGGGGTAGGCAGAAGAAAGATAATGAAAGGCCTTGAATGCTCTATTAGGAAGACTGGGTCTATATAGGACGTAATATAATCTTATTTAGCAGCTGCGTAGAGAATGAATTGGAAAGAGGAAGAACATCCTCCACCAGCCCAAGATGAGGCACGCATTTGAGTACTTTGTAATAAAAAGCTGGTTGAATTAGTACAATTCAACATCCTGTTCCTGGACAGCAATCCCTCAAAAGATTTATTTGATCACTGCTACCTCACAAGTTCCAAGTGGGTTTAGGTATTCTAGTAAAAGCAAATTCTTAAGTTACTAGTTTTAGATTTCAGATTGTTTTGGAGACCCCCATGTGGTCTGGCAAAGCCATAAATAGGAATCAGGGACCTAGGCTTGAATCCCCAGCCTGGGGCAATATGAACTCAAGTAGGGATCAGTTAACCTGAGGCATAAAAGAAGTTTGTCAGCTCACCTCTTGGGTGTGGGAAAAATGAAGTCAGATGATTTGCAAGCCACCTGTTTTCCCAGAACTCCACGTGTTCATTTGCAGTCATCTCTCTCTCTCTCCTTCACACTCTCCCACTCCAGTCAACAACCAGCCCCACCCTTCCTTCAGTAATGGTAATCCCTGTCTGGCAGTGGGTGACAAGAAGGGGACGAAGGGAGTCAATGCAGGTGAAGTTGTAGACTGAGGTGACATTTTGCCCAGACCCTGCCTGTAGACCTGGTGGTAAGTGTACATCACTCTCCTGTCTCAATCCTCTCAGCTAACATGTTCAGTGACAGTTACCATTTGGGAAATTGTTGGAGCAAAGCAAACCTGGCCCTCCAGCAATCCCTGACTGTAACATTTTCAAGATCTCATGTATTCTCTCTCTTTCTCTTTCTCTGGACAGAACAGCATTTTATTTGAGGGGAAAAAAAAAAACATCAACTCAGACTGCTGCTGAAGTTTATTACTCAAGAGACACTCAGAGGTCACCCAAAGTTAGTGCCTGATGCTTGCTGTCACAGAGAGTGGTTTTCATGTGGAACCATAAAGAAATTTCAGGGTTGGCACAGCCTGTGGTATGTAAAATCCCCATTTCCCAGTCATGGAGTCCTGAGGACACAAGTCAGGGTCCAATCACCTGCTTGACTGCCCTTTCTTCCCTGACCTCCCCTTCTCTCCAAGGGTCATTGGCCCACTGGTGATTGAGGCATCTGAGGAGTTTCCTTCCACACTACCAATTCCAACTCCCACAGTCCCACCCCCAGTCACTCCTTTCCTTCCTACATCCTGCCAAAAGTCCTCCGAGTCAAAATAAATCTCTCACAGCAAAGGGGTTCTTGGCTCTCAAAGAACAATGGAGAGAAACACACAGCTAATTCAGCACCATAATTGAAAGCTGAATAATTAGATGCTTGTAACACATCCCCTCCCCAAATATATATATGTCTGGCCATAGAAATAATGATAGTATGTGTGTGTATACATACATACACACATACACAAACCCATACACACACAGATAATCATTATTTCTGTGGCCATTTCATAGCAAACAAATAAAGACATGATATAGAGAGAAAATGAGACTAGTCCAGTCTGGGGATTTGGATTCTTAAAGTGGCTGGTGATTTATTCTCAAAGGAAACTTGTGCAAACTGAAAAATTCATCTCTTGGTCTACACCCTCGGCAAAAGAAGGTGCAGACATCTAATTGGTTAGTCATTTAAATGCCTGGAGCTGGGGGCTGTCTCAAAGTCTAGGCCAGAAGTAGGCAGAGGCTTCTTGGCAACAGTCTCCCTCTGCTTTCCTCCTCCAGAGCCCCTTCCCTTCCTGCTCAGGCACTCTGTGCTCTTGGGTGGCCTCTGCTCTGAGGAATGAAAAGAATTTATGAAGACCTTCATATTGAGAGCTTAATGACAATGTGTTGCTCTTTCCAGGGATGTCTGTATTTTAAAAGAGAGCATAGATGATAACACTAAGGAATGAATCCCAATTAGTGGAAGGTCAGGGTTGTGATTCTTGGGTAAAGAAGTTGTAAGGGTGAAGAAATACGGTGGAAGGGCTTTCGAACATTTTTCAAATTATACCAAGACTCCTGCCTAAATGTAAAACCAACATGGTGTTGACACTCAATTGCTCAAAGCACTTCACTCATTCCTATTGTCTACAGGATCAAATCCATACTCCTCACTCTTACATTCAAATCTTATCAATCTTTCCAACATACCTTTCACTTCCTAATAGTTGCTCAAGAGACTTTTCCCTGGAATTCTCTTGCACCTCTAAATTCTTCAAACTTTAACCCCACACATTCTTCAAGGCCCAGCTCAAATCCTACCTCCTCTATAAAATCATCTCCAATCATCCAAGCCAGAAGTAACCTCTCACCAAATATTTATTTGCATTCCTGCATTATAACTAAAATACAGAGAAAGACAATACACAGAGTGATTGCAGGTGGACAGATTTGGCTTCACAATGAAAGAACAAACACAAATTGAAATTAACCCCTCGCCTTTGAGTTATAGTGACCCTATAGGAGAGAGTAGAACTGCCCCATAGGGTTTCCTAGGAGCAGCTGGTGGTTTCAAACTGCCGACCTTTTGGTTAGCAGTCGAGCTCTTAATCACCGCACCACCAGGACTCCAAATTAAAATTATGAGGTTTTAATTCTTCCTGTTAAAAAAAAGTGGAAGAAGCTCCCCTCCTCCCCTGTTCTTTCAGAAGTCACTTTAGATAACTGGTAATTGTAAGGTCTGTCTCTTTGAAAAGTATATAAACCAAGGATGTTCCCTCAATGACCTGGGAGCCATCTCTTTTGAAATATAATCATTAAGGAAGATCATACCTCTAACTCCCACTTTTCTGGAAGGAGATGAGCATAACTTCAGGTATCCTACTATAAAGACACTAGAAAATTAGCAATATTATCTTGAACACATGAATGTAATGGGTTGTATCCACGTAGCTATATAAAGGGTCAGACTACCTTCTGTCTTTGCAATCTCATTTATACACTGCCTGTGATGCATCACACTTTGGTTTAATGCTTGTTCAATAATAAAACTTCTCTATCTCTTCTATTTTTGTGGACAGGTTTCCTGAGTTGGGAGTAGATTTCATTTTTACAGTAATTTTTCCCCAACAACCATCCTCTATCATTTTCTACTGTGTGAACTTAAGTGAGTAGCCTACATTTCTGGACCTTAGTTTCCACATATTTAAAATGGGAATAACAATAAGACCTACCTCACAAAGTTGTGAGTGGTAAATACAATGATTCATAGAAAGCACTTAACTGAGTACCTGCATAAATAATAGCTTATTGTACGCATGCCCACAGAACAACTCTATAAGGACACTAGTATTTCATCAAAGCCCTCTTTCTCCTTGCCTTATCTATGGCCTCCGTAAGTCTTCCATATTGCCTTCCTAACCTGAACTATCAAAGAATGTTAGAAATTATTAGCTGTCCACCAAAATCCATTCACCTCTTCTTCCGGGGCACAGGGAGAGACTGTATTTCCTAATCTCCCTGGCAGTTAAGTGTGGCTATGTGACAACACATGTAAGAGACTTGTGTTCTAGTTCCATCTTTCTTAGTAAATTTCTATACAACCTAGGGAAAGCCATTTTACTTCCCTTGATCTCAATATTCTCATTTGTGAAATGTAGCTATAGTTTCTCAAATACTTTTCTCTCCAATCTGTTCTAAAAGGCAGAAACTAAATCCTCTATTTCTGACCTGTTCCCTCTGTTAAAATAAAAATAATAGTAAGCCAATAATAGAAATTGATTGATGTTTACTTAATATATGATTTGCAAATTGGGGCAACATTTCCAACTAGAGACTCAAAAATGTTCCGGAGAAGTAAGACACTTTACAGATTTTTATACCACAGCTTATCATTAATAATCACAAATTGTCATGGAAACAGGCCAGAATAAAGTTTACAAAATAACTTTTGGACAGGCATGATTCCAAACAACATTTTCTTGAAGAACAGAAGAACAAAACATTCTTGAAAGAAAATAAAGAAGACCTAAATAAATAGAAAGAAATACTATGCTTATGAACCAGAAAACTTAACATGGTTTTGATGACAATATTTATCTACAGATTCAACACAATCCCTATCAAAATCCCAGCTGGCTTTCTTGCAGAAATTGACATGCTGAGCTTAACATTCATTTGGAAATCAAAGGGACTCAGAATAGTCAAAACAGTCTTGCAAAACAAGAATAAATTTTAAGTAACCACACTTCCTGATTTCAAAACTTACTACAAAGGTATAATAATCAAGACAGTGTGGTACTGGTATAAGGATAGACATATAGATCAATGGAATAGAATTGAGAGTCTGGAACTCAATCCTTACATTTACGGTCAATTGGTTTTAGACAAGGGTACCAAGACAGTTCAATGGGGAAAGAATAGACTTCACAACAACTAGTGCTGGGATAGCTGGATATCCACATGCAGAAAATGAAGTTGGACACCTACCTCATATCATATAGAATAACTACCTCAAAAATAGACCTAAATGTAAGTGCTAAAACTATAAAACCCTTAGAAGAAAATATAATAGTACATCTTTGTGACCTTGGTTTAGACAATGGTTTCTTAGATACAGCACCAAAAACACAACAACAAATTTTAAAAAATAGATAAATTGGACTTGATCAAAATTACAAATTTTTGTCCTTCAAAAGACACTATCAAGAACAGGGAAAGACAACATAGAGAATGGGATAAAATATTTGCAAATCATATATCTGATAATGGACTTGTATCAAGAGTATATAAAGAACACTTACAACTCAACAATAAAAAGATAAATAATCCAATTAAAAAATGGACACTTCCCCAAAGAAGATATACAAATGGCTAAAAAGCACATGAAAAAATGTTCAACATCATTAGTGATTCCAAATCAAACCCAATGCCTTTGAGTCGATTCTGACTCATAGCAACCCTATAGAACAGAACAGAACTGTGCAATAGGGTTTCCAAGGCTGTAAATTTTTATGGAAGCAGACTGCCACATCTTTCTCCTGCAGAGCAACTGGTGGGTATAATAAACCACCGAACTTTCAGTTAGAAGCTGAGTGCTCTAACCATTGTGGCACCAGGACGCTTTCATTAGCCATTAGGGAACTACAAATCAAAATCAGGATAAGATACCACTTCAAACTCACTAGGATGGCTAAAATAAAAGACAGGCAGTAACAAATCTTGATAAGGATGTAGAGAAATAGGAACCCTCATACATTGCTCATGAATATAAAATGATACAGCCACTTTGGAAAACAGTTTAGAAGATCCTCAAAATGTTAAACATAGTTTTGCCATTTGATCCAGCAAAGTAACTGCACTCCTAGGTACATACCCAAGAGAAATTAAAACATTTGTACTCACAAAAAGTGGTACACACATATTCATAGCAGCACTATTTATAATAGCCAAAAAGAGAAACAACCCAAATATCCATCAATTAATGAATAGAAAAACAAAATGTGGTATACCTGCACAATTAAACATTACTCAGCCATAAAAAGGAATGTCATGATATATACAATAACACCAATGGACCTTGAGAACATTATCATGAGTGAAAGAAGTCAATTAAAAAACACCAGATATTGCATGACTCATTTTATATGAAATGTCTAGAATAGGCAAACCTATAGATACAGAAAGTAGATTAGTGCTTACCTAGGCTTGGGGTGTGGGATCTATGCAAGAGTGGAGAGACTGCTAATGTGAACAGGGTTCCTTTAGGGGGGTGGGGGTAACAGAAATGTTCTAAAATTAGATTGTAGTGATAGTAGCACAAACCTGTAAATATACTGAAAAACACTGAATTGTAGTCTATCAATGAATGAATTATATGGAGGTATGTAAATTGCATCTGAATAAAGCTGTTTAAAAAAAACACACACTATTGAATACAATTCAATAACTAATTATTTCCAGAAAAAGGGAATGATACAGATTGTGCAGCATTACTAGCAGGAACCTTTCGGCCAGGCCAGCTATCCGCTTCCTTACAACATTATAGACCTATGCAGACAGATTTCCAGTTTGGAAAATTCAACATTGTTGGCCAATTTAGTCATTCATAACAGGCTTGTAATACTGTCTAAATTACAACTCTTGGTACCCAGAATTATATAATGCTAGCTTTTTTGGAGCTTAATAGTTCCATGGAAGGAAATAATCAGGCCAACATAGCCCCTAATTATTTGGGGTCTGTCTTCATCCCTTGGCCTACTGCATCATTGTATCAGTCATTATTTAGCCATACAACAGACCCTAGATCCTGGCAAAAGCGTGTTCATCATGATATAAGTTGAAGGCTCTCTTCTCATACAGAGTGAGTGAAGAGGTAGTGTGGTGCGTCCATACTGAAGTTGTTTCAAAACATTTTATGGAGAATTTCATAAGATGCTGGTATGAGACATTGTTTAGCCTGAGTTTTTATGTCACAAAGACCTGAGCTCACAAGTCTGCCACTGATTACCTGGATGATATTGGACAAATGACTTGACACATCTAAGCCTCAGTTTCTTCATCTATAAAATGGTGAGACTAATAGCACCACCTCATGTGATCACTGCAAGGATTCAATGAGATAATATACGCAAAGCTCCTAAAATGGTATATAGTAAAGATTCAATTAACACCTATTATTCTTATTTTGTGCATGGGAGATCTGTTTTAAATTGCACTTTTACTCTCTACAATAGTAATACAAAATATTACAATTTTGTTATAATCCAATGCAACAGTTAATCAGTTGCCTTTGAGTCAATTTTGACTCATGGCGAACCCAATGTGTGTCAGAGAAGAACTGTACTCCATAGGGTTTTCAGTGGCTGTGATCTTTCTTTCAGAAATTGATCACCAGGCCTTTCTTCCAAGGTGCCTCTGGGGTTGATTTAAACCTCCAACCTTTTGGTCAGTAGCTGAGCACTTAATCATTTGTGCCACCCAAGGACTCCTAGTGTAATAACGAATCCAACAGATATTAGTGCCTTAGGAGGACAACAATGAATATCACACAGTTTCAGCCCTCAGGGAACATTTACTAGAGTTGGGGGAAACAAAACCTACCACAAACAATGTTAAGTTACCACAAAACAAGGGCATATAGGAGAGGTCAAAAGGCAGTTGAGTCAATGGTAAATGAATGGTTTAGAGAATAAATCAAGAGAAATGGGTTAACTCTGTAAGCTAGACAAGTCAAGAGAGAAAGCTGTGTTGAAATGGAGACTGTAGATGCCTCTGTAAAAAAAATGATCTAACTATAAAAGAAGTACTGGTAAATATGAATTTGTATTGACATTAAATAATCCAAAACCATAATCAAACCAGACTATGTCAGTCAGGCTCCTGAGTAGCTTTTTTTTAAAGAAGTAAATAAGGCTCTGAATTAAAGGTTCAGAGTTCATCTGGTCTATTCCACCTGTTGAGACTTTCAAACCTGGACTTCAAGGAAGGAGAACTGAATCTCTCATTATGCTGATTATCTTCAGGCCCCACAAGAACATCTGTTGTGCTTATGTGACAGTAAGATAGTCCACTGAAATGAGACCAGTATAAATCGACCAGTATAAATGTCATGACAACAACCAGTGGGACTGGCTTGCCACCAACGTCTCCCACTGAGCTTCTCTAATTAGCCACTTGTGTTAGCAGCATTTTAAAATAGCAGCACTGAATCTTTGCCCTTCACTGTCTGAAAATTTAAACGGACATGAATCACATGAATCATGTTATTTTCTGGATCACATGGCAGATATCATCTTAAACAGTTTACCATGGGTTACCAACACCTGGCTTCTGAGTGTGTAGGTATTGTCCAGTATTGGCTGAACTCCGACTACATTTGGCTTACCCTTGGTTCCCCCTCCAAAACATGGTTAATGTGTAAACAAATGTGAGGCTTGAAATCACGGCAAGTGCAAATCACACTTAATTTACTTATGGAGTATGAACCAAACAGTGCCACACGTGGCCCAAGGTGCCACACGTGGCCCATCCTGGGGACAGCTATGGTGTCTAAAACTCCCCTCATGAGAGGTACAGAAAGTCTGTGTTAAATATAAATATAAATATTGTTAAATATAAATATTGTATCTGAGCAAGTACATCAGCTTATCTACCCTTTTACACATGAAGCATCCTTTCGATCATTCAGTTAATAAATATGTAATGGATACCCATTAAATTCAACTCACTATGTAATAAACTATTGATAAAGTTAAAAAGCTGTCAGAAATAGTCCTATACTCAAGGTGGAGAGGAGAAGGAGCTGAGAACGGAGTCCACTGCCGGAGGAAGTCAAACCAGAGTGGGTTACCACAGTGATACGAGAGAATAACCTCTAGGTTACCAGCAGCTAGGTTTATTGTGGTAAGTTGTCATCAGTGATCACTATCCAACCCAGATGTGGTGTTACTAGTGTTCCGTCAGATGCAGTTAACTAAACGGTATCCACAGAGATTACAAAGGCTGTACAAGCCTTGTTCTCTGCTATATCCATAGTACCTGACATAGGACCGGCCACGGAGTAAGTGTTAAAAACTCTGTGTTTCACATTTTGATCAAAGATTCTATAGAAGAATCCTGATCGAAAGGGGGAAAATGCAGAACAGAATTTCAACTTCTCAGGACTCCAGACTTTCTGGAGCTATGGAGGTTGGATGAACCCCTGAAACTATTCCCTGGAGATAATCTTTAAACCTTAAACCAAAAACATTCCCTGAAGTCTTCTTAAAACCAAATACTAGTTTAGCTTAATTAGTAAAGAATGTCTGCCTTGAGCATTGTGCTCTTTTAAGATCTACTTATATGGGATCAAACTGACAACAGCAACTCGAAAGATTAGATAGGACACTTAGGGGGCAGTGAATTTATGTTAATGAGGGAGGAACAACTCAGAAAAGGAGGGCAAGAATGGTTGCACAATTCAAAGAATGCCCTCAGTGTCACTGAATTATATGTGTAGGAATTGTTGAACTGGTGTATGTTCTGTTGTGTATGTTCTCAACAACAACAACAAAAATAAAATGAATTATAAAAACAAAAACAAAAAACTCTGTGTTGCATTGAATTGAATGGATGTTTATGATGTGAATATGCTTTCCTATAGGTAAATATACCTGAACTTTCTGCAACCCCTGAGAGCCCCCATGGGAGAGCAGGGAGACATCTTTCAACTGAAAATCACAACATACAGACAATAACCTACAGCCATTTTCCAAAAAAAGCAGTAATTGGAAGTTAGAAAAGATGCACAGAGGCCTGATAAATAGAAAAATATATGATCAGCCAATCTGCGGGGTACAAATCATATCTCAAGCCCAAATGTCTTGGTTTTTTATTAATGTAAACCGTGCAAAAAGGGAAACGTAAAACTTCAGTGAATCAAGCCTTAAATGTTACTCCTACAGGGAGTTTCCACAATTTACTGGTAATATACGAAGCCGTATAGCTAAGGTAAAATATAGAGCCAGCGACAGACCTCTCATAATGGAAAATGTAAGGGAGCCAAATTTATGAGTCGACTTGCTCTTTAAAGGTGAATGAACTGAGCGTTGACTATTGCATCTCCCTAACTAGCAACTATCTTCCCCTGGGTTTAATTGTGCCTGTTGTCAAAATAAGTGTGAAGTTTCCAGCCAGCAATGTACTCTGATATCAATGTCGGATGGATATCACCCGGCCACCACATTTAGAAAAGAAATGTGGCTCATTCTTCAACTGCCTTTAATCAATACCACCAGAATTTATATGCCATAAACGTCCACGCTTTTCTTCTAAACAAATAATTTTATCATAAGCTAGTTCTCAGTAAAAACTACAATAAGTTTTCACAATATATTACGGAAGCTCTGGCTATTCAGTTCTAAATAATGGCTCCTTTTGCAGGACAAGTAAATTGAAATTGATTTGTTTCAGCCGCCTGTGCTAGAACACACAATGCCTGCTTACAACAAGCCTATTGACTTCTGCAAACAGTACTCCAGCCTGCTTCCTCAAGGACTCCTGGCAGGATTTTTAAATCATCCCATCTTCTTCTCCCCTAACCCCAGAATAAAGCCTCCATTTAAATACGGACCCTTCACAGGGTATCCAAGAAAAGGAATGTGAGGGAACCTTCCTTTGAGATCAGCTGAGCAGAGCCCAAGGTGAGGAGTAAGCCCTCAGATCAAAGGAAAAGAGACACAAAGAAGAGACTGATTAAAAGTCAAATCAACTGCTCCTTGTGAATCACAAGGTGATAGGGAGACACACACACACAGAGGGAGAGGGAGAGAAGAAGAGAGCAAGAGAGAGAAAACCGATCCCCTCTTCCCCTCACTCCTGTCCTCTACCCTGCCTCTCCATGGGACAATGCTATCATGGAGACGGTTGGAGCATACAGGGGAAAAACAATCCTGAGGTAATTCTCATTTCTGGAAGGATGACTGTGACCAGCAAAGGAAAGAGTGCAGCCACCTATCTGGTCGATGGCTTCCTAAGATGTTGCATATAAAGCCACAATGCTTCCTGTGTAGCCTGTCACTCAGTAGGGAGGGCTGAGCAGAACAGGAATTTAATTGGAAAGCGGACAGCACACAAGTTTCTGGGGCAGAAGCCAACAGCACTGACCCACCACTCTGAGCTCAAGGGACACCTTTATATTAGCAAACATCAAAATGGCTGTCCTTGGTCAGCCCAGGACATTTCTATGGATTTTAGAGTTTCCAAAAGGATAGCTTTTTTTTTATATAGTGTTTCTCCCACAATTGTGTGAGGGAGGCAGGGCAGGTATCATTGTTCCCATGTTATATATTAAGAAAATGAGGCCCAGAGAGAGATGCAGATTTACCAGAGGTCTAACAGCTTGTAAATGGCAGAAGAGAAATTGGAACTCAGGCCTGTGGCTTTAAATATAGTGCTTTCTTCACAATATTTGTAATTTGTTCATTCAGTCAATCATTTATTCCTTCATTCAACGAACATACTGGCCTACACTGTGCCAGGCAATGGGAGCTACAGAGGGATGTAGGGGATGTGGGTTCTTCCTGGGGTCAGTAAATTTCCCCCACTAAGGCCTATTGTTGTAGCTGTCATCGAGTGGCCCCCAAACTCACAGAGATACCAGGCACAATGGGATCAGAACATTGTGATCCATAGGATTTTTATGGGCTGACTATTGCGACGTAAATAGAGCACCAGGCCTTTCTTTCTAGTCTGTATTAGTCTGGAAGCTCTGCTGAAACCTGTTCAACATCATAGCAACATGTATGCCTCCAGTGACAGATGGGTGGTAGCTGCACATGAGGGACATTGGCCGGGAATTGAACCCAGGTCTCTGGCATGGAAGGCGAGAATTCTACCACTGAACCACCACTGTCCCCTCCCGTTAAGGGCTAGTGAGGCTATTTTTCATGCCAGCAGAAACATACAGTTATGTTTGATAGGAATCAATGCTCTTTTCACAAATGTCTGTTGCCTGGCAAGCAGCCTCTCAAATAGCACTTACCACCAACAGCCCTTAAACAGAAAATTGGCACTCACCAGACCTTAAGACAGAAGACTTTCCGAAGATCACTGCTTCTCAACTACAGGGCTGCCATGAGCTGATCCAAGAACACTTGTGAAACTGATGCAAGCCTCTCATCTTTCAACATCCAGCAGTGGTCTGTCCTTGGCTACCTAGAGCCACACACATGCATACTGTGGACACTTCTTCCAACACTATCTCATCATCGAGAGCTTTCCTGCTTCCCCTCACCACAACCTTCTTGTCCTATATCCCCATTGCCTTGAGCCTTTCTCTATGCCAAGGGGGTAATACAGTCATGCTCTGCATAATGTCCATTCAGGCAACGTCCGACCGTATATACAGAACTGTGGTCCCATAAGGTTATAATAGAGTTCAAAACTCCAGACCGGAAAACATAGTGAAGTAACTGGATAGAGCAAATGCATCTGCTTCCCGCACGTAACACATGTACCTCATGTCTCTCATATACAAAGCGATTGCACTACCAGGCGTATAATGGTGTGGTACATATATAATGTAAAACACATATGTCTTGACAGTCATAATAAACACCTATGTTACTGGCTTATGTATGTACTGTACTTTCTACCATTATTTTAATGTGAACTTACCCTACTTAACAAATAAAAAGTTTACTATATAGAAGTATATGCTTCGACTCGTAGGCAGCAGCATCCAATCTCACGTTTCACACATCCCTTAAGTGTTGTAACGTTACCTTTCTGTTTAATTTTCCTTCCAAAATATTACCGTGAAGTACACCAAGGCTCGCAAACGCAGCAAAACCAGAGCTAGTGATAACAACAAGAAGAGGCAAAGGAGAAGTATCAATTTGGAAGGAAAACAAAAAGTTATTAAACAACGTGAAGGTGGAAAATCAGTGGATGCTGTTGCTCGCGATTAAGGCATGTTCGCACACAGTTCAGATCACATAATGTCCTATTTTACAGAAAATATGGTGGACGTTAAGCGAGGCATGACTGTACAAGTAATCCTTACAGAAGTGACTCCTCTTCATTAACATACTGGCGTTTGCAAGGGGCCCTGTGATTGACAGAGTGATTCGAGTGAAAAGCACTTCAGGTCCCACAGCAGACTAATGAAGGAAGGGACTTACAGGCAGGGGAAAGGGATGTTTGGTGCCACTTTCAATTCACAGTTCAGGAATGGGGGCATCATGTCACCTGCTTTTTTGAATAATAACATTAACAAATGGAATGATTGCCATGCAGTGGGGACATAATGTAGGTATTGGAAAGGGAAGAGGAACATGAGGCCAATCAGCCTTGGACCTCACAAATCCTGAAAGGACAAAATCCGTATTTACTGCTTCCTTAAACCCTTCCCTCCCACAGACATCAGGCATTGTCCTCAAATGCCTTCCAGATGAAAACTATGTTTATAGCTGAGCTCTTGTCAGTATGGGCTCCAGTTATAAGTATCTTGTAAACAAAATCCAGCTTAAATTACTTGCTTCACTTCTAGCTTCTCCAAGGTCTGTCCATGACCTTGTGTTTCAGCGGTAGTTACTAACCCACAACGCTTATTGACAACCATTTGTCCCATCCTTTCAGAATTTTATATACCATTTTGAACATCACCTTCCAGCTCCTCCAGCAATAGTAGACAGGTTTGATTCGCCCACAAGGTCACAACAGCCTTCTCACCTGTCTAACTGCAATTGGCATTTCCCTTCCTCCAAGGTTCTCTTCCTTTTTAAATATCCTATATACCACTGTAAGATTAGTTCTTTGATGGCATGGCTGTCCAGATGTCATTCCTATGCTCAAATCCTTTCACTGATTGCTTATTTACAGGATAAAGGCAAAACTCCTCATGCTGGCATTTAAGACCTAATCAGGATACAATACCCTCAACCTACCTATTCAACCTGATCTTCACTTACTTCCTCAAAGGAGGCTTTGGTCCTACAAATCTCAGCTTTTCTTTGCCCCAGGAATATATCATGCTTACGCCATCCTCAGTGCTTTTATTTCAGAATACCTCCCATGTCCCCTGCACCACAGAATGTCCCCTACCTCTCTCTTCTGTCTATAAAAAATCTAATGTTATTGCTCAATGCTCAACTGAAGGCCCACCTCCTTGAAGTCTTCCCCAGTTGCTCCCACACAAACAATCAGTGGTTGTCAGACATGTGGAATCTCAGGCCTCTTCCCAGATCTACTGAATCAGAATCTGTATTTGAACAAGAGCCCCATATACATTACAGTTTGAAAAGACTATGACTCATATCATTAAAAGAAAAGAGAGTAAGATACCTTATAACTGTCAGTAATGATGGATGGCCAAACTTGCCTTTGCTTTTTCCCCAACTCCCTCTACCTCTCATCTTTGCTACGTTATATTTCTTCTAACTTGTGGAGATGAAAGGGAACCAGGAAAGTGTGCTTCTTCCCAGCCATCTATATCCTACAACTTGTCCCTTCCCCAACCTTTGTGTCATTTGAGGACCCAAGTTCACCAGTTTTGATTTAATCAGGCCTCCCTATTTCTATTTTTTCCCATACAAGAATTGACTCTAATTGCTCTCCCCAGACTGTGACAGCACACTCCTCCTTTCCACCCCTGATTCCCCATGTCCATTCAACCAGCTCCTAACCCTCTCTGCCTTCGTATCTCACCTCCGGACAGAAGCTGCCCATTTAGTCTCTTGTATCTACTTGAGCTAAGAGGCACGCTCCTCACGAGTATCACTTTATGTCCCACAGTCCAGTCCAATCCCTGTCTGAAGAGTTGGCCTCGGAAACTGTTTTAGTTCTGGGCTGATAGAGAAGCCAGGGGCCATGCTTTCCGGGGTTCCTCCAGTCTCAGTCAGAGCATTAAGTCTGGTCTTCTTACTAGAGCTTGAGTTCTGCAACCCACCTTTCTCCCGCTCCATCAGGGACTCTCTGTTGTGTTCCCTGTCAGGGCGGTCATTGGTGGTAGCCGGGCACCATCTAGTTCTTCTGGTCTCAGGCATCCCTATTTCTGAGATCACAATTCCTTATCATTAATTTTGCTTCCAGCTATTTATAGACACACTTATCAACAGTGACCTCCTCAGACACACATACACTCAGGCACCAAACGCAAAGCAAGTAGCTGATTAGGTGTGTGAACCTTGGCTAGGGGAGAGGGCAGGGGTCGGCACGTCAGACTGATGTTCTATGTATGAAGAGTGCAGATGCACCAGGAGCAGAAAGTGGCAGGGCAGATTTGGGATGCTGCTCTAGAATGGGCTGTACAGGACTTGCTGGGGTTGGCTGGCTGCTGGCTGCTACTGTTTACAAATCTTCCTATATGCCTCACCCTGTGTCTGAGTGGCCCGAAATGGACAAAATTGATAAAGTCCCCAAGACAATGTCAAAGAAAAAGAAATCCAATGACCTCAGAGGCGTATTAAGGCTGTTTATCTCCCTTTGACTCTCTTTCCTCCTTTCTTACTCTCTCACTCCCCACCCCTTCTCTCTCTTTAACTCTTTCCTGGTTTTTAACGTTTTAAGCTTGATGAAAAGAGAACTTCCTTGGGGAAAACTGATACAGATCTCTATATGAAGAAGAACCAAAGGCCTTTATTTGAAATCTATCTTTCTTTACAATTCAATAAATCCCCTCCTTTTCACTCACTCACTTCATAATCTGTAATTTTACTATAATCCAGAATTAGTCATCTAGATAAAGTATGAGGAGGTCTAGGTAACTGAGTGATGTAAATGATTTGCAATTGGCTACTAACAAAAAGGTTGGCACTTTGAACCCAAACAGTGATGCTACAGAAGAAAGGCCTGGTGATCTCTTTCCATAAAAAGATTGCAACATACACACACACACACACACACACACACACACACACACACTCATAGCAACCCTATAGGACAGAGAAGAACTGCCCCATAGGATTTGTAAGGAGTGGCTGGTGGATTCAAACTGCCAACCTTTTGGTTAGCACCTGAGCTCTTAACCACTGTGCCACCAGGGCCCCATATATATATATATACATACACAGACACACACACACACAGACACACACACACACACACACACACACACACACACAGTGACACCATCATATCAAATATGTTAAAATACACCTGCTTCCCACATAAAACATGATTTT
>NW_004444002.1:8675234-8736460 GCF_000243295.1 Trichechus manatus latirostris
TATATATATATATATATATATATATATATATATATATATATATACACACACACACATATATATATATATGGAGCCAATAAGAAAAGCCTATGAAGCACAGTTCTACATTGTAAGATCTGAGGTTACCATGATTCAAAATTGACTCAATGGCATTTGAATTTTGGTTTTGGTGAGGAAGTCAGTCTAAATTATGGACTTTCAGTTTTTTTAATT
Source organism: Trichechus manatus latirostris (assembly GCF_000243295.1). NCBI lineage: Eukaryota > Metazoa > Chordata > Mammalia > Sirenia > Trichechidae > Trichechus > Trichechus manatus. The sequence continues at coordinate 8,675,448 of NW_004444002.1, forward strand.
TTTTTTTTTTTAATAAGAAGTCAATTTTTATTCTTTCATTCAACATTAACCTAAACTTGGAAAAGCATCCATTGCATATGAGAGTCACCTATGGAACTTACTACAAAGCAAAAAGAACACTTGTCAGAAACTTAGATACAATACTAATTTTTAATACATAAAGCAATACTCTAACAGTGTCTGTAAACATCTGATTTCTCATAGAATCAGAATATTCGCCTATGCAGATAAATTTTTCTCCCTATTTTGAACTTGTTTACACTGTTTCACTGCTAAAGTTACTCTCTTATCGCATAACCCAACAGAGATTTCAGCTCAACTCACTTCTGAATGACCACAAAGGCAACAGTATCAAGCACCACTGGCATCAGAACTCAAACAAACAAACAAAAAATCCAGTTGCCGTGAAATCGACTCTGACTCACAGAGTCCCCATGTGTGAAGAGTAGAACTACACTCCATAGGGTTTTCAATAAGCTGATTACCAGGCCCATCTTCCAAGGGGCCTTTGAGTAGGTTCAAAGACAACATTTAGGTTAGTAGTGGAGTGCTTGACTGTTTGCACCACCAGGACTTCTGGCATTAGAACTACCTGAGACCAAATGCACAGATTCCCTGGCCCCACCCTAGTAGTTGTTAGTTGCTATCCAGTCTATTTCCACTCATCGCGACCCCATGTGTTTTCAAGACTGTTTAACCTTTATGAAGTAGATCACCACGCCTTTCTTCCAAGGGGCTTCTAGGTGGGTTTGAACTGCCAACCTTTCAGTTAGTAGCATAGCACTTAAGCATTTGCACCACCCAGGGACTCCTAGCTTGGCACAAGGCGCCATTCATTCTCACTTCAATTATTCAAAGAGTCTATGAACTGCCCACAGAAGCAGCAGTCAAGAAATCAAACAATGCAATACATTGGGCAAATCTACTGCAAAAGATTTCTTTAAAGTGTTAAAAGTAAGCAAAGATGTCACCTTGAGGACTAAGGTGCTCCTGACCTAAGCCACGGTGTTTTCAATCTCCTCCCATGCATGCGAAAGCTGGACAATGAATAAGGAAGACCAAAGAAGAATTGATGCATTTGAATTATGGTGTTTGCAAAGAATATTGAATATACCATGGACTGCCAAAAGAACGAACAAATCTGTCTTGGAAGAAGTACAGCCAGAATGCTCCTTAGAAGCAAGGATGGCAAGACTTTGTCTCACATGCTTTGGACATGTTATCAGGAGGGACAAGTCCCTGGAGAAGGACATCATGTCTGGTAAAGTAAAGGGTCAGGGAAAAAGAAGAAGACCCTCAATAAGATGGATTGACACAGGGGCTGCCACAATGGGCTCAAACAGCAATGACTGTGAGGATGGCGCAGGACCGGGCAGTGTTCCGTTCTGTTGGACACACGGTGACTATGAGTCAGAATCGACTTGATGGCACGTAACAACATGAATTGGTCGCCCTGTTTCTGTCTTTGTCTCTAAGTAGTCTATTCTCCTTACAGCAGCAAATATGATCTTGTTAGAACCACAGTAAAATCATAGTACGTACCCCTACGCTCAAAATTTTTCACTGGCTGAGCTATTTGGTCTCAGCTTCATGGACAGGGCACCATTATTGATGGAATCCCTCTGTTTAACAGGTTCACTGGGTGGTTTTGAATTGAATCAGCTTAAGAGAGTCACTGTTTCGGTACACAGCTGAACACCACTCCTCTCAGACTGCCCGATTCTTCCCCAGAGCCTTGTTAAACTGACTGCCATTGCAACTGCATTCTAGCATATGTCCCCTGCAGACACAAAGGGCACTGCCTGTCTTCTGGACAAAGCTGCACTAGGGGCACCGGTGCTGACACGGAAGTTGAATGCCTTTAAAAGGGTATTCCTCTGAGACCTTTTCCCATCTCTGATGATCACATTTGGCTGCACATCCAGGAGCCAGTGAAAGACTTGTCCTCTCCCAGGCGAGAAGCCTGGCAGCAGGCTCGGACCTTGAGGTTAAACAGCCACCTATGTAACCAAACTGGAAGTCCGCACATCCAGAGGTCCTGACTGCCAGTGGGGCTGGGAGACTACTCAAGGTAGTTAGCATTTCAAAGGTAGCCCATGGTTCCAGGGGGGAGAGAACAAAAATCAAACCTGTCACTTCACATGTGATGTCTCAAAATGCCTCCTGTCAAAATTCTTCCAAGCCAGAAGTGCTAGATTCCATGGAAGGTGTCCAAGGCAAAGTTGTGAGGTAGAAAGGTGAGGTTTGTCTCCCCAGGGAGCTAGGTCTCCATGTTCCCTTCCTGCACAGTCCAACTGGCAGGGCCTGATGCTCTCGGGCACCCCCCAGTGCCAGCTCTCCATGTGACCCCCACTCCTGTCACCATCCTCCTCTCGGCTCCCCTCCCTCACGGCTGTCTGTGTTCTCCCTGAGGAGAATGTGGAAGGTTTCTACCACGTAAGTGGATATGTGGATCATATCAGCAAATGACCTTTTCAGTTTCAGGGAAAGTTCAGTAGGAAACATTCCACTAAAGGCAAATGATCCAGCTATTTTCACTGTGTCCCCGGCACCAAGATAAAAATGGGCCCAGACTGAGCCGCTAACACTGACCACAGCCTGAGCTCTTAACCCTGGCCATCTAAAACAGATTTGTCTTTGCACATGAATAGGGTCGGAAAAGAAAGTATGATGGACTCAGAGAACCCTCATCCCCCACTAACGCTGCTGTTGTTCCTTGCCATCCTATCATTCTGACTCATGGCAACCCCATGTGTGCAGAGTAGAACTGCTCCATACGGTCTTCAAGGCTGTGACCTCTCAGAAGCAGATCATCACCAGGCTTGTCTTACGAGGAGCCGCTGGGAGGGTTCGAACTGCCAGCCTTCTGGCTAGTAGTCAAGTGCTTTAACCATTTGCTCCCCTTCCCACCATTAATAGAGACACAATTCACAGAACACATCCTGTCTAACTATTAGTCAGCAGTGCTGCTTTACTACGGAGACCCTGGGTGGCGCAAGCGGTTTGTCATGGGCTGCTAACCTAAAGGTTGGCAGTTCAAACCTACCCAGAGGCTCCATAGAAGTAAGGCCTGGCAAACTACTTCTGAAAAGATGATAGCCAAGAAAACCCTATGGAGTAGTTCTACTATGTAGTACATGGGGTCGCCATGAGTCGGGGGCTGACTCGACAGCAGCTAATGACAACGACAACAAAACTTTCTATAGAAAGGATACCAAGTTGCCAACTATACTTTATACTCTACCAGTTAAAGACAGGGGATGAGGAGTTAGGAGAAACACCGATAGAGTCTCTTAGTACCAGAGCAAATAAAATGAATTAAGCAGAGTCCATTCCACCTAGACCACAGAACCTCATGATCAACAACATCAAGATTTTTGTTTTTTAATTGTGTTTATTGATATAACTCTGACTCCACTCATATCGGAAAAATAAGAACTAAGTCGTCGTGTCAGAATATACATAGAAGTAAATATTTATACATAGAACAGACAATAAATGTCTCAAAGCAAAAACCTTAGGAGCACCCAAATGTGAAACATCCAACATCGTTGCCAATTATGATAGCTTTGAGCTGTAAATACCAGTTCTTCAAACAAATTTCAGCCTCCTAATGGCATCATATTTGAAACACCGAAAGGAAGTATCCAAAAAAACCTCAAGGCAGTTCACTCAGAAACAACTGTTAATTCTGCCTGCAATTAATTGTTAGTCATTCACGTGTTTTGTTCTAACCATCTCAGAATCCAGTCATCTCTCAACTATTCCCAGGAAGTTTAGCACTCCTCCCAGCTAGCTTCTCCTACATCAAACATGCTGCTGGGAAGCTCCCCTTGGGATCAGATGTATCCCTACCTCCAGCAGCATCATATGCCGAAAGCAGGTAAACTCACTGTAACTAGAACTCACTGAGGTGAATAAGATCATATGATGTATTGGGATGACAGCAGCAATCGTAGTTCTCAGAAAAATTAGGAGGAACATGAAGTCTGTCTTCACTGGCCTCAGCATCCTCCTCCCCATCTGCCCCGCCCTCCTCTCTACCCCTATCTCCTAGGCTAGCAACACAAGGTCTTACCAACCCCACTTTCAATCATTCCTGCTCCAGAGCAGGGGGATTTCTAATTATAACCACAAATATGAGCACAGAATCAGGAGACTGGTGTTGTAATCTGGACTCTATCTAGCTGTATGGCCTTGGGATGTCACTTCTCTCTTAGTCTCAGTATCCTCATTAATAAAATGAAAGGAAGGAGATCAAGGGAAGTAAAATTTATATAGCTCTTACCACGTGCTAGATACCGTGCTCAAGGCAATTTACATCAATTACTCCCCTTAATCTTCCCAAACAGTTATTAAAATGCTTATTTTGCTGCTGTTATTGTTAGTTGCCATGGAGTCGATTCCAACTCCTGGCAACCAGTGTGACTCCTGATGATCCCATGTGTGTGCAGAATAGAATTGTGACCTTCTGGAAGCACATCGCCAGCCTGTGTTCCAAGGTGCCGCTGCATGGGTTCAAACCACCAACGTTTCAGCTAGGAGTTGAGCATGTAACCATTTGCACCACACAGCGACTCCTATACTTGCTCTACAGACAAGGAACTTTAGGCTCAGATGGGTTATGGGACTTGCTCAAATCTACAAATCTTTCCCTCCAGATTTGTGCATCTGACTGCACAGCCTGAGCTACCTCCACTATGGTAACAATATACTACTTCCAGGGGCTTGGCACAGATGATCCTTAAGGCCCCTTCCAGCTTTCACACCTTATGAGGCTTTGAAATCCCACCACACTTGCAGCTGCCTACTCCACCTATGTAAGGTGCCAGTTCCATAAACATTTCTAAAAACAGCAAGGTTGGGTAGCATAAATGAGGGGTACTGAGCAAAGGCTACCTGGTGCCTTCGTGTAACTGTAAGTAAATGAAAGAAAAGAGAACCTGAGTAGGTCTTTAAAAAGTCAGCTGAATGTAAAAATAGGTGAGATATGTCCACCTCCACCCTACAGGAGAAAGGGAAATAAGCTATGTGGAAGTAAAAATTCTGTAAATCACTACCCCCCACCACCTTCAATAGAAGAAAGGAACTGGTCTGTCTCCAAGCAGCTTAATGAACCAAAGGTGAATGCAATCTCTTCCCAGTGAAACAAGATTGCCAAACACTTCTGGAACTAACTCTGTTTAGTTTGTCTGCCCTGTGTTATAAATGGTGCTGGGGCCCAGATGGATCACGAGTCATCTTATGCTACTCTCACCCCTTGCTCTCTGCACCTTTTATGGCCTCCTTTAGGTTACAGTGTAGAGTTCAGATTGGAGGGGGATGCAATGGCCTGGACAAGGACAGTGGCAGCAGGGATAGAGAGATTTTGGTAGGGAGAATCAGCATGATTGGATGTCAAGAATTAGGAAGGGGCAGGTTTGTTTTCTTTTTTTTAATTGGAGTGTGTACATATGTATGTATGTATATATATGCATATATATATATACACACACACACCCACAGACATTGAGTTGATTCTGACTCATAGCGAACCTGCAGGACAGAGGAGAAATGCTCCACAGGGTTTCCAATGAGCACCTGGTAGATTTGAACTGCTGACCTTTTGTGGTTAGCAGCCAAGCTCTTAACCTCTGTGCCACAAGTGCTCTCTTCCTCTCTCTCTCTCTCTATATATATATAGGAAAACATTTGTTATTTCAGTATTTTTCACATGTATAATTTCAGTAATGTTAATTATGTCCGTCATGTTGTGTAACCATCACCACTATCCATTTCCAAATTTTCCATCACCCTTAACAGAAGGCAGGTTTCTGACGTGTATAAATTGAAGGATGTTGAGTACTATGTTCAATGGCCTCACCATCCTCCTCCCCATCACTTAGGTTGTGAAAACTGGAAAGAAAAACGAATTTGGAGGAAAATTCATAAGTGGTCACAGAAAAGGAGTGTGTCTAGAAAGTCCTCCCCATTCACTGAAATGGCTGCTAAATCATCACTTACCTGGGGTTTAAACACTTAATTCATCTCTCTGGTAGCTAAAAAAAAAAAGTTGTGAGAAAGAAAATTACTAGGTAATAGGTGCATTTTCTTGTTTATGACATTTTTTTCCCCCAATCAACCTTTTTCTTGTATGCGGTTAGCAGCCACCTTTGCCATATGCCACTTCATGTTTAGTCTTTTTGACATGTGGAACAAAGTCAGGTCAGTGTTCCCTGGCCTTGTCAGCACTCCCAGAGCAAGCAACTCCGGACTCCAAAGGAACCTCAAATGTTAAAAGGCCCATTGCAAGTCTCATCAGAAAATCAAATACGTAACTCTAAAAATATCCCCTGTGATCTATGCATGTAGCCATGGTGTCTGACAAATTCAATTAAATCTGTCATACATCATTCTCCACAGTGTTATAGAGAGAGACATAGTAGTATCGAATTTTAATTATTCAGCTCCTATTGATCCCACCATAATCTGGTGAGAATCATTTGCAAACTGACAGTCCCCTCAGGAGACAGCCACTATTAACTAATTATAAATCTCACAGTGTCATTTGATAAAAGGTTAGGATTTGTCTTCCCCACCAAAAAAAAAAAAAAAAAGTCCAAATTTTTGCCCACAAATTCCCATACAGAAACCAAAATAGTGCATACAGTCGTTAACTTAAGCTTAGATAAAAGTGGAGCCTGGGCTGTCACATCCCTGCCTGTCTTCATCCCCATACTAGTTCCTCAATGCCTCAATGACTGGGGACTAGTGCTTGGGGACTCCCCTCACGAAAGGGTCCTGTGAGGGGGCCAATAATTCTTAGGACTAAGGCCTCTTTGCTGGTAATCACTGATGACTGCCACATTTGCCTTCCCATAGGCATCCTCAAAGCCTCAACTCAGAGGATTAAAGACTGTTGGGAATTTCAGGAACCTGGCAGATGGCTGGGGGAGACACTGGGAAAATAGAAACATTGAGAGGCAACTAAGTTCACATTACTATAGCATCCTGAAGAGCTAGCTCAAGAATCAACAGACACCCAATCAGTCAGTGAGTCAGTAAACAAATATTTATTGAGTACCGATTAAGTGCCAGGAACTGCGCTAGGCCCAGAGTGATAAACAGAGGTGAACAAAATTCAAATGTGCCCGAATAGAACTGAAATAAATGGCTAGAATTAACTCACTAAATGATTAAAACATGCAACAGGTTATGAAAGAGAGAAGACAAATCAAACGGAGTTCTAACCTATCCTGAGGGGCCAATGATTTAGCTAAGAACTGAAAGGTGAGTTGGTATTATCTAGTGAAGAGTGCAGCTGAAGGTGATAGGAGAGTAGAAGCATGCCAGGCAGAGGAATGAATATGAGCAAAAGCAGCCCAGAAGGTGAAGGGGACATGGTGGAGGAGAAGCAGTAACAAGAAAGTGTGCTGAATTCGGTTGGTGGAGGGTAAAACCAGTGGTATGGATGGATGCTTGTGAGTGAGGCTGCTTGCAGTAGGTATAGCTGGTAAGTGTACTTGCTGGTGATGGGAATTCCCAATGAGTGTATTATATGACCTTAGGTATGTCCCACCTGAATTTGGAGACTATCTCAAGAATAGATTTGACACACTGAACACTAACGACTGAAAACCAGAGAAGTTATAGGATGACATCAAGTACGTCATACATGAAGAAAGCAAAAGGTCACTGAAAAGACAAGAAAGAAAAACAGACCAAAATGGATGTCAGAATAGACTGTGAAACTTGTTCTTGAACCCAGAGTAGCTAAAGGAAATGGAAGAAATGATGAAGTAAAAGAGCTGAACAGAAGACTACAAAGGGCGGCTTGAGAAAACAAAGTAAAGTATTATAATGGCATGTGCAAAGACCTGGAGTTAGATAACTAAAAAAAGGGAAGAACACACTAGGCATTTCTCAAGCTGAAAGAACAGAGGAAAAAATTCAACTCATGAGTTGCAATTTTGAAGGACTCTATGGGAAAATACTGAACACCACAGGAAAAACCAAAAGAAGATGGAAGAGATATACAGAATCACTGTACCAAAAAGAACTGGTCAACGTTCAACCATTTCAAGAGGTAGCATATAATCAAGAACCAATGGTATTGAAGGAAGAAGGACAAGCTGCACTGAAGGCATTGGCGAAAAACAAGGCTCCAGGAATTGACGGAATATCAATTGAGGTGTTTCAATGAATGGATGCAGCGCTGGAAGTGCTCACTTGTCTATGTCCAGAAATTTGGAAGACAGCTACCAGGCCAACTGACTGGAAGAAACTCATATCTGTGCCCATTCCAAAGAAAAGTGATCCAACAGAATGTGGAAATTATCAAATAATATCATTAATATGACATGTAAGTAAAATTTTGCTGAAGATCATTCAAAAGCAGCTGCAGCAGTACATAGACAGGGAACTGCCAGAAATTCAAGCCGGATTTAGAAGAGGACATGGAACGAGGGATATCATTGTTGATGTCAGATGGATCCTGGCTGAAAGCAGAGAATACCAGAGAGATGTTTCCCTGGGTTTTATTGACTATGCAAAGGCATTTGACTGAGTGGATCATAACAACTTATGGATAAAATTGCGAAGAATGGGAATTCCAGAACCCGTAATTGTGCTCATGCAGAACCTGTACATAGAACAAGAGGCAGTCGTTCAAGCAGAACAAGGGGATGCTGCGTGGTTTAAAGTCAGGAAAGGTGTGTGTCAGGGTTGTATCCTTTCACCATACATACTTAATCTGTATGTTGAGCAAATGATCTGAGAAGGTAGACTATATGAAGAACATGGCATCAGGATTGGTGGAAAACTTATTAACAACCTACAATATGCAAATGACACAACCTTGCTTACTGAAAGCAAGGAGGACTTCAAGAACTTACTGATGAAAATCAAAGACTACAGCCTTCAGCATGGATTACACCTCAATATAAAAAAAAAAAAAAATTCTCACAACTGCTTCTGTAAAGATTACAGCCAAGAAAACCCCAGGGAGAAGTTTGACTCTGCACACCTGGGGTTTCCATGAGTCGGAATCAACCTGACCGACAACTAACAACAAAAAATCAGATGCAAAGTGGAATCATTTGGCTTTTACCCTGTAAGCAGTGAGGATGGAGACAATGGAGGCTTATGAGGAGAGTGACATGAGGATAGCTGAGCTTTAGAAAGACAACTCTGAGGAGAGTTTGGAGTGCAGATAGCAGTGGATAGACTAGAGCCAAGGAGACCATTTAGGAGGCCTGCAACAGACCAGGGAGGACTAAGGCTAACGGAGGGCAGTGGCAGTAGGTGATAAAAGGATAGGAAAGAAGTGAGAGATGTTGTACAGTATCTGTAATTGATTAGGTACAGGGATTGAGGGAGATGAAGCAGGCACAGATGGTAAATTCCCTGCACTGCTCGAACCATTCACTGAGTTAGGAAACAAGAAGAGAACGACATTTGGCTTTTGTTTATTTGATCATTGTTATTGCTGTTGGGGAGTGAAGAGTACATTTGGGGACATATTGAGTTTGAGGTGTGCTATATGGATGGAATGGTGTCCACCAAAAATATGTGTTGTAAATCCTAACACTGTGGATGTAATCCATTTGGGAATAGCGTTTTCTTTGGTATGTTAATGAGGCTATACCACCATAGGATGTGTCTTAAGCCAATCACTTCTGAGATATAAAAAGAGCAGATTAGGCACAAAGAAGGAAGCACAAACTCGGGGAATGATAGATGCCACGTGGAGATCTCCAAGAATGCTAGTAAGAATGCTAGAGAAGCTGAAACATGGATCTTCCCCCAGAGGAAACAGAGGAAGCCTTCCCTAGAGCCCTGGACCCAAGATTCAGACTTCAAGCATCCTACATTGTGAGAAAATAAATTTCTGACCATTAAAGGCACCCATTTGTGGTATTTCTGTTACAGCAGCACTGAGAAACTGAGACAGGGTGCCTGCCGGGTATCTAAATGAAAATGTCCCATACTCAGTCGGAAGTTCAAATCCCAATTTCAGGACAGAGGCCAAAACTAAAAGATAGAGATTTGAGAAATCTTTTGTAATAGTGGATTAGTTCACCCCCAGAAATAAACAACGGAAGGAGTAATGAGGAGGCTAGGACAAAGGTTCCAAATGGAGAACAGTTATCTTGGGGACTGACTTGAGACCTTCTCAATAAAGTACTATTTGGAGCAAAATGGTTTTGTTTTCTTTTGTTTTTCTTTCTGCTAATCAGAACCAAATAAATTGGCCAAGTGTATATGAGAATAGCTCACTCAAAACAAATTGGTGTGAGAAAGGGTATATTCTCCCATCAAATTAGGAAGACTTCATTAAGTAATGTTGACATAAATAAAGTTGTACGTAATGTTAGAAGTAACTCTCTTGTACTTGGGGAAACTCAAAATACAAAGAAGTGAAGTGACTCCTCCAAAATCACAAAGGTAGCCAGAGTTAGACCAAGACTAGAATCCAGTTCTTGGGCTTTAGAGTCCAGCAGGTCATCTTTCCCCCCACTCCACTAGCTCACACTGCCCTCCCTTGTCACAGCTAACAATTGACATGGTTGATTATCGCATTTGATCCTAAGAACTGCAACCATAATTGAAGGTTGGTGGCGGGGCAAGGCAACATGTAGCAGGTTGACAGATTGTCTACTTCATATATAGTCAACTGTCAAGTACCTCTGCTAAACAGGAAGCCATGGCAAGAACAATCCAAAACAATGGATCAATTTAAAAATCACTTGTTTTGATGATATTCGAGAAGAGTGTGCTTCTTAGCACAAGTAGATACATGAGACTAAATGGGCAGCTCCTGTCCAGAGGTGAGATGGGAAGGCAGAGAGGGTCAGGAGCTGGTTGAATGGACACAGGAAATCTGAGGTGGAAAGGAGGAGTGTGATGTCACAGTATAGGGAAAGCAACTAGGGTCACATAACAATGTGTGTATAAATTTTTGTATGAGAGACTAAGAGAATGTAAACTTTCATTTCAAGTACAAAAACAAAATAAAATAAAAACGAAACAAAAAATAAAAAAATCACTTGTTTTGAGTTTAATCTATATTCCAAATTCCCAACACTCTTTGGCTGCTTATAGATAACATCTGCCTCCATCATCATCACATGGAGTCTGTCCTTTCCCTCTGTGTCCCTTTTCCATTTTTCTCCCTCTTTATAAGACACCACTCAGAAGAGATTGGGATCCACCTTACACCAGCATGATCTCAATAACTGATCAAAGAAAAACCTTAAACCTAAACAAAGTCACATTCACTGGTACAGGGCCTAGGACTTCTTTTTTGGGGCCACAATTCAATCCATAAAACCCTCTTGCCCTGCTTTTGATATGATTGTCTATTGGGTATCAAAGGTTTACTACCGACTTTCCCTATATGTATACCAATGCTGGAGGCAAGATTCTGAACTTATAGTGAATATTTTTTAACTATCAAATGAGATTACCCCATTTTAATTAAGTCTTCTTTATTCCGTCTGCAGCTAAAACTCTTGTACTCTTTGCTCACCAACTTTTGGGACTGGTTTGAACTCTAGAAACAGTTTATTTTGGCTATTCAGGATGGTTTCCTTTCCCAAATGAATTTTAATTCTCAGTATCTAGATACAGGAAAGTTCCCATGTAAGATCTGCAACTAACCAGGAGCTACCAATGTCAAAACCCAAAGGAGTGATTTTAACATTGGAGGTTTCAAATGCTTTGGCACACCACGGGGGTAAATGATACAGGAGGAAAAGGGGCTTTAAGTAAGTACTAGGTGCCATTTTCACAGATGGTTCACATGCCATTGGCCTTGGTGCCTTAAACACAAGACAGTAGAACAAGACAAACACCAGTGCTGTTCTTTTAACCAATAAACAAACATAGCAGATACATTTTCAAAGAGGTCTTCTCTTTTCTATGCTAGCTTCCATACTCGGAGCTAATGGCAATTGTTCTCATACTCTCACTCCAGTAAGCTTCTCTCTGTGGCTTCTAGTATAAAATCATGTATGTATCATTTGTCGTCACATGAAAACAAGTCACCCCTGTCCTATCAGCAGGGTAAATTTTGCTTTTTTATTTTTTACTGTATAAGTGATGGAGATACACTACAACATCCTTACTTTCTTTCCTAGTCCTTACTACCCTACTGACGACGAGGTTCCATACCGACAACTCTGTAGTAAGTCGGCTCTGATGGAAGTTGAATACCTCATTTTGTTTATAAGTTTTTATTATTATTGCCTTTTATTATCAGTATCTTTATAAATTCGATATTTATTTGTCTTTGGGGGATGGAAACATTACATCTGAGAAGGATAACATCAGCAAATTATGTGCTGCAACATTTATGTAGTACATATTACTAATGATCAGATGAACAAAAGAAAAAAGGTCGTAAGTGCAGTTTGTCTTAACTCAAATATGCTGTAAGTCGGGGACTATCTGAGCACATATCTGAGACAGCTGGCCAGGGTTACCAGCTCAACCTATGGCTGGGGTTTAGAGGTTCAGCCTATGAAAAGGGTTAGAGTTCAGTTTATGGTAAGGGCTAGCTAGGGCTTCAGCCTGTGGCCTGGGATAGGGCTCTGCCTGTGATTATAGTTTCAGAAAAGGGCTAGGTCTCAGGCCTTGTCTGGGAACAGGGTTAGGGTTCAGGGCTGAGACCATTCTTAGGGTTAAAGATTATGGCATGCGTTCAGTCTACAGCTGGGGAACGGAGTAAAGCTACCTGCCTCAAGTCTGAAGGAGCCCACAACTTTGGTCCCATTAACACAGGGCTCTGATCAGCTGAGTTAACCAGCCAGCGTCTGCTTTGGAAGAGCGTAAGACAGAGCACAACGATAGCCACTACTTGTGGGCCCGTCAACCTCTACTAACAATTAGCTGAGAAAGTCATTTCCTCGCACCATGCTTCCCATTACCCACTCTGCCAAGTGCAGAACATGATCATTATTTCTCAAACCATGGGATGAGGACGTAGGGTGGGAGGAGACCAGGGCAGGGGGAATGTGCTCGAATTAACATTTGCAGCTTCTCTTCTCCTTTGTCCTACCAGGCCCTGTCTCTTACTAAAAACAAAGCCCAGTTTTCTATTTTAACCCTCTACGCATCAGGTGGAGCCATTGTAGCGCCACGATTAATAGCTCTGCTGCTAGCCAAAACGTGGGCAGTTCGAGTCCACCAGCCACTCTTTGGAAACCCTATGCGGCAGTTCTACTCTGCCCTGTAGGGTCACTATGACTTGGAATCGACGTGATCGCAACAGGTATATTTGGTTTAGGCATCAGCGAGGATACTTGGTGAAGCAACAGTTAAGCACTCAGTTGCTAAACGAAAGGTTGGCAGTTTGAACCTACCCAGCAGCTCCATGGGAGGAAAACCAGGCGATCTGATCCCATAAAGATTACAGCCTAGGAAACTCTACAGGGCAGTTCTACTTTGTAACACATGAGGGCGCTATGAGTCGGAATCGACTCGATGGCACCTAACAAAAACAGGCATCAGCTTATTTCTGTTGCTCCCACCCCTAATTTAAATACTTATTGGCTTTCTGAAATCTGAATGTTTTTCTTGACCCTATACTAGACTGCCCTAATTGGTTCTTTTCTATCTGCTATTTGTATTCCTTCACTACCCACCTCCCTGCATGCATGTGCGCATGCATGTGCCTGTATAAACACACACACACACACACACACACACACACACGTTGAAATTAGAAGTGTTAAGGTTTGAAAATATTTGCAGATGATCATTGGACTTGCAACTAGCAATCTCAAACAGGCCAGGAAGTACCCGTGCGCGCACATACACACTGCTTCTTCAGACTGGTTAAACGGTAGTTTAGTTACTTCAAAAAGGAATTCCTTAAACAACCTCTTTATGCAGAGCGATACTTGCACTAGGCACTAAAGGAGAGTGGGTACAAATGTGGGCTGCCAAGCCTAGTTCCCAGGTCACAGACTGCACCTGATGCAATACTCTAGAATCCCAGCAGCTACCGGGCATGACCACGGTACGGGCAACTCCAGACAAACGTACTCTTGGTCCTTGAGAAGCAGCTCAAAGTGCAAATAATAAGCTAAAAGGTATATTTAGGTAACAAGAGATAGATGATGATAATGACGGTGATGATCAAGATAGCATCATTTGAAATAATTTTTCTCTTGGTAGTCCAGTCTCTACCCCAATGACCATCACACCCTTGCCCAATTCCATCAGTTCAGCAGTTCTGTGTCCATTGCCTCAGGGAGGGATGTGAGTCAAAAAAAAGCAGAAATTAAAAAATCCTTCAGCTTTGGTGTCTCAAAAAACGTAGGGCAGAGGGCAAAGGCAACATGGCTTATTGAGGAGGGAAGTATTTCACATTTCCTCAAACTAAAAAGGACTCTTCGAGCATAGTCAATGTCACTGAACTGTGCATGTAGAAATTTTTGAAATGGTGTATCTTTGGCTACGTGTATTTTCACCAAAAAAAAAAGGTTGAGAAGTTAGAGGGTTGACATGTTGTGGGGTTGTTAACCAATGTCATAAAACAATATGTATACTACTGTTTCATGAGAAAATATTTGTTCTGTCAGCCTTCACCTGAAGTACAATAAAAAAATAAAAATAAAAAGGATTCTTCATTGTGAAAAAGGAAGAGAGAAAGTTTGAGAACATAGATGTGACTGGAACCCAGCAAGAGGGTCTCTGCAACCTGTCTCCTGGCCAAAGGCCTGGGGAGCAGAGAGGAAAAGAAATTTCTGTGCCTGATCATGGCCTGAAAGGATTAGAATGATTTCCAAGTCCTCAAATGAAGCATGAAAATATTGGAGAGAGCCATTAGAGCTGAAGGGGCCAGGTGGAAGGACGTCACAGGTGTAAACTGCCTAGTAGATGACACTGAGATCCAGGTGGCCCCCCAGGGCACATGAACCTAGGAAAAGAGGGTAGTATCATTGAATAGAATGATATTATGTTTCTGCCATTCTAGGGGCATAGGGGCTCAAATGGAAATAAAATTGAGCTCTAGAAACCTAAATTTGTGAACTGTGATTTGAATCAACCACCCAATATGTAGAAGACTATGCCCCTGAATTAGTCCACTTCATGGGTTCCTTAAACTTAGCTGAAAGTTGCTTCTTTGGGGTTGTTATTGAATAGTGTCAATCCCAAAAATTGTATCACACAGTTGGTTGGGAAAATAGAGGGCCTGAAATGGCACCTCACAGGTGCACATAATATCAACTTCTAACTGCAGGTAAAAATTAGACAGCAATTAAATGAGGACCGTGATGCCTGTGGATGGTACAATTTTCCCCAGGAGAATCTGTCTGTCAAAATTTAGCTATATAAATATGGAGATGACATCAGACACTTTCACAGTGTAACTCATTTTCTTGTCAAACATCTGATGTTAGACACACTGTAGTATTTAACTTACACTTCTAGACACACAGAAGCTGGCACATGTGCACACACACACATGTGCACACACACACACATCAGATTGCTCAAAATCGAATCCTCCAAGTGAATATAGATGTTCTTTCCTCCACTTCCTAGCTTAGATAGTACATCTTTGCTCTTAAAATGCTAACTTGAATATCCACTATAGGTGACTTTCAGTTAACTGTTGGGCTCAGACTTCCTCATCTAACTCTTCAGAAGGGCTGCCTGTTGCTGCCACTCCCCCTCCTCACACCTGCCCCCATGTTCTCTTCAGCTTTCTTTTTCATTTCCAGTCCCAAAATGACTCAAGGCCCACCTCCGAACATCGCCACCTTCTGATGAACTTGCCTCTACTACTCATTTCCTCATTTCTAATGTCCAGGGCACATTGTCCTACTTTCTCTTCTGTCCGTTTGTCAGTCTTCTCCCTACTAAATGACCAGCACTGGGCATTGTGTTGATTGGTAAGTTTCCTTCAGTCGTTGGAATGGGTTCTTGGGGCTGCCAAGAGTTACCACAAACTAGGTAGCTTAAAACAACAGAAATTTATTGTCTCACAGTTCTGGAGGTCAGAAGTCAGAATTCAGGGTGCCGGTAGGGCCACGTTCTCTCCAAAGGCTCTAGGGAAGGAATCCTTCCTTGTCTCTTCCATCTTCTGGTAGCTCCAGGCATTCCTTGGCTTGTGGCAGAATAAGTCCAGTCTCTGCCTCTGTCTTTACGTGGGCATCTTCCTTCTTTGTCTGTGTGTGTGTCTCTTTCCTCTTCTTTTTATAAGGACACTTCTCATGTTAGATTAAGGGAAGGAGCCCTGGTGGTACAGTGGTTAAGCGTTGGGCTGCTTACAAAAGGTCAGCAGTTCGAATCCACCAGCTGCTCCTTGGAAACCCTATGGGGCAGTTCAACTCTGTCCTATAAGGATGCTATGAGTCAGAAACGCCTCGAAGGCAATGGGTTTTTTTGGGGGGATTTACTCCAGAATGACTTCATGTAAGCTTAACTAATTACATCTGCAAAGACTCTATTTCTAAATAAGGTACTGGGAGTTAGGACTTGAACATATCTTTTTGGGAGACACAAATCAGTCCATAACAGTAATACAAGCAAGGTGCATGGCACCCTTGTGGAGGTGGGACCATGCAAATAAGGCAAATGGATCCCTAGCAAGGGGATTGGTCAGTTTTGCCATCCCACGAGGCTTAAAATGAGCCATCCCAGACGTGAACCCAGGGTGGGGGTAGGGGTGGGGTCCTTACCACCACCAAGAAGAAGAGAGAGGAGCAGAGTGCATCCTTTGGAACCAGGGTCCCTGCACTGAAAACATCCTAGACCTAGGAGACAGAGAGACAGAGCTGTAACACTGCAGAGGGCACAAGACAGCGAGAAGCGCTGGCAGCAGAACCAGGAGACACAGTGGGATTCCTAGCCCACCGAGCAAGGCAGTTACAGTGGGTGTGCCAATCACGAAGCGAGAGAGCTAAGCACCTTTAGGCCAAGGCTTGCTGGCGGAGTGGGATGCCTCCAGGCACTTACTGGCAGAGCTAAACAGCTTTGTAACACTTTGCCTATGCAGGGTAGAGGCCGGGCTGAGGGGCTGAGGGCCAGAGAGAGGCTGGCCTGTAGAAACGGCTTAGAAGAGGCTGTCCTCATCAGAGAACCATATTCTGAACATTCCTGATCCTGAACTGTAATCTGTTACTTCCCTAATAAACGCCATAACTGTGAATATGGTCTGTGAATTCTGTGTAGCCATTGCAATAAATTATCGAACCCAGCAGAGGAGTAGAGAGTGACAAGAGAGGGACGGCTGGTGTCAGAAATGGTATAAAGGTTGGAGAGAGGAGGTATGTCTGACCTCTGCCTCATAACAATCAGCCTTGGGCTGTTGATGCTGATAATGATTCTCTCTCCCCCTCCTGAAGTTAGAAGAGGTCAGACGCCTCTGCCATGCCATGTTTACACCAGGACACCCTCTGCTATTCCAGCACCCTGTGACCATCCCAGCCTGCAGACAACAGGGATTACCACCAAGGGTTCAAGCCCTTCAAAGAAAACGGCTTTAAAGTGTTCATAAAAGCAACTCAGCAGTCTCCTTGGACATCAATGTCTCTTACAAAACAACATTTTGATGTGTTAAATGTAAATCAATTGGATTCAATAGGTCCTAAAATATGCTCAGGATTAAAAATGAAGGAAAAGGATCTCAGGGCAGTGTCTGGGGCATTTGCTAGCTGCAAAATATTAGGGGGTGGTGGTAGGTAGAATAGTTTGTGATATTCTACAGAACCTCAACCAGGATGAGGCTTCCGGGCTCTAGCTGTTCCCGTCCCCTTCCACCCTTCTCACTCCTGCTAACATGAGCTGTAATACCAAGTCACTAACCAGAAACCAAACCCATTGCTGATGAATCAATTCCGATTCATAGCAACCCTATAGGGTAGGACAGAGTAAAACTGCTCGATAGGGTTTCCAAGGCTGTAATCTTTACAGACTGAGACTGCTACATCTCTCTCCTGAAGAGCAGCTGGTGGGTTCGAACCACTGACCTTTTGGTTAGAAGCCAAGCACTTAACCACTGCACCACCAGGACTCCTTATCAAGTCACTAACCAGTAATAAAAAGGACGGTTTTACCTCATTCCATCTAGGAACACTGTGTACCAAGTGACCACCTGTGTGCTCTGACAAAGCAGAGTAAGGAAAGAGATGGTATCTGTGTCCTCGAGGAGACCTAAAATCCAGTAGTGGAAGCTTGTACCCAACTTTCAGATAACCCCAAACCCACTGGTAGAGTCTCCAGCAGAGCCGGGAAGATGTGAATTCCGTCTACAGCACGTTTCTAACTTGATGAGAGAGAAATTCTTGCTCTCCAAGAACTCCCTATCCATCTAGCAAGACAAAAATAACATCCAGGCCATACTGGATAGGAAGATCACATGGGTTAAGTTCCTGAAGCTCATATCGAGAAACCAAACATAAGTACAATTCAGACTGTCCCTAGATTCATATTCACCGCTGCTTACAATTATATTTAGTAATAATAACTCATGGCAACCCAATGTGCATCAGAGTAGAAATTCTAGATAGGGTTTTCAAAGCTGTGACCTTTTGGAAGCAGATCACCAGACGGGTCTTCAAAGGAGTCTCTGGATAGGGTTCAAACGACCAAACTTTCAGCTAGTAGTCAAGTGCTTAACCATTTACACCACCAAGGGACTACTGGGACACATGAGTCTAAATCGACGGGATGGCAACTAACAATAATAATAACATTAATAATAACAATACTACCATTACTACTAAAAAGGAGGGTCTTCCATTTGTCAATGCCTTTGTATGCTAGGCACTAAACTAGGAATTTTATATCCATGTATATACATTTTCTTATTGAACGCTCTCAACAATTCTGCAAGCTAGGTATTAATAGCCCCATTTTGAAAATATGGAAACCGAATCTCAGACAACAGGGTTATACGCAGTCTATATACAGTTAGGTGGAGCACTAGTGGCGCAACAGTTAAGTACTTTGCTGCTAACCGAAAGGTCAGCGGTTCGAGCTCACCAGCCTGTCCGTAGGAGAAAGAGCTGGTGATCTGCTCCCATAAAGATCACAGCCTAGGAAACCCTATGGGGTAGTTCTACTCTATCAAATGGTGTCACTATGAATTGAAATCGACTCGATGGCACCTAACAACAATAACATACATTTAGATGCTTTCTACCCATGCCTACTTCTGTTGAGAGCTGTACTTTTGTCCTCTCCCCCTCTGACACCACTGTCTTCCTCTAGTCTGTGTTCCCTTTCCAATAAAAACTCATATTCCTACCAGAAAGCCAAGCCCTGGACTCTGAAGACCATGGTGTTCAATCCATGTTGGTAACTAAATGACTGACTTTGTCTTTCAGATTGGGCTCTGTTAGAGCCACGCTCCAATAGCACTGCCAGTGAACAGGTGCCTTATGAAGTTTTGCATGAACCAGTGCTCCTGGTTTTCTATGTGCATCTCTACTCTACTCTCCACAGCACTGAGGCACGAGGCCAGGAGACACAGCTGAGAGAAAGACAGCCATGGTACACAGTGACTGTCCCCTTCCACTCTGATGACAAGGGCTTTCTCAGTGGGTCAGGCTCACCACTCCTGGCTGACTCCTTCATCCCCAGGGAACAATCCTCCCCTAGGAGGACCCTCATTCTCACATGTTGCATTAGTTCACCAGCTATGTCCAACAAACCTTAATCCCAGTTTACGCTCAAGCTGGGACCAATGGATCAGTCAGTCTCAGCATGCAGAAATGTCATGGACTAGTGCCAAGTGCTGCGAGCCAGGGAATAAAGTCTGGAACCCAGGAGACCAGATTAGGCTGCAGCAACTTAATAGTCTCCAGGCACAACCGGTTAAACTCAGCAACTCCCAGCCTCACAAAGGCAAGAGGAAGATTCAAGTCTGCCATCAGAGGCTGAGGGCAAGGTGTAAGCTAGGTAGAAGTCACAGGGGGTTTGGGGACAACCTAACCCAGAGGAGAGTTGTTGAGCCAATGTAGCTTGAGTCCTCCAGAGAATATAATTCTAGTAATTTTGAAAAATTTTTTTACCATATCACTCTTCATTCATGTGAATTATTTTCAAGAAAATCAGTATTTCTGATGAAATTGAGATGCTGGTTAACATGCTGCTTAAGGAGCACAGGCTCTGATGCCAGACAGTTTGGGTTGAATTCCCAACTCCACCACTTACCCCACCTGTGTGACCTTGGACAACTTTCTTCACTTCTCCACGCCTCAGTTTTTTGCCATCTGTAAAAGGGGCAGTAATAATAGTACCTACCTCAGAGTGCTGCTCTGAAGGTTAAATGAATACAAGTAAAGCTCATAAAACAGTGCCTGGCAAATGTTCAATAAACATTGGCTTATTGTTATCATAGTAGATGAACACTGATTGAAGGAGGGATGGCTATGGGCATCCCAGAGTCCACTTCCTCAACTGGCATACTTTGAAAATCACTACTCCAATACAACCTTCCACGCCGTCCAAGAGTCTCCTCTACAGCATCTGACCTCTGCCTAAATATTTTCAGTTATAGGGTCCTTTAAAAGGTTATAGGTTACTTTAAAAGATTGTTAGCAACTCTAGTTATTCCAAATATCAAAGTCTTCCCTTATGTTGACTCAAAAATCTCCCGTCTAGCAGAGTGGGAGGTGCCACTGATACAAGATACAACAGTGTAGAGCAGAAAGAGTATTTGTCCTTAGTTAGGCTGACCTAGAATCCTCTAGCTACAACTTCTTAGTTGTGTAACCCTGGGGAAGTCAGTTAACCGCTCTGAGTCTCTGTTCCTTCATCTGGTAAACGAGAATAATAACAGCATCTAACACAAAGCGGTACTGTGAGGATTAAATGAGGTAATACGTATAAAGTGCCTAGCACAAAGACCCTAAAACCCATTGCCATAAAGTCAATTCTGACTCATAGCGACCCTACAGGACAGAGTACAACTGTCCCATAGTGTTTCCAAGGCTACAAGCTTTATGGAGGGGCCCTGGTGGTGTAGTGGTTAAGAGCTATGGCTGCTGAACAAAAGGTCTACAGTTCAAATCTACCAGCCACTCCTTGTAAATCCTATGGGGCAGTTTTACTCTGTCTTATAGGGTCACTATGAGTCGGAATTGACTCGACGGCAACGGGTCTGTTTTTTGGTTTAATCTTTATGGAAGCAGACTGCCACATCTTTCTCCCACAGAGCGACTGGTGGGTTTGAATGGCTGATCTTTCAGTTAGCAGCAGAGTGCTTAACCACTGCACAACCAAGGCTCCTTGGCACAAAGGCGGCACTGAAAAAATGGCATTATTTTGATTCTATCCATTGATCTTAGTTCTGT
This sequence comes from Trichechus manatus latirostris, assembly GCF_000243295.1. NCBI lineage: Eukaryota > Metazoa > Chordata > Mammalia > Sirenia > Trichechidae > Trichechus > Trichechus manatus. The sequence goes on from NW_004444002.1 coordinate 8,696,741, forward strand.
CCTGAACAGCTATAGAGAACAAATCAAATCCTTGTTCCACATGAAGTTAGTCAGATAGTTAAAGACAGATGGCATGGAGGACCCACTATAGCAGTGTACCAGACAGAACCAGTTGCTGTGGACTCGACCGTGACTCATGGAAACCTCATGTATGTCATAGCAAATCATAAGGTTTTCAATGGCTGAGTTTTATAAAGTAGGTCGTCAGGCACCTCTGGATGGACTTGAACCTCCATTCAACCTTTCGGTTGGCAGCAAAGTACATTTACCATTTGCACCATCCAGGGACTCCTTACCAGACGTAAGTATTTATAGCTTACTTTAGACTTACAAGTGGCTTTCTCCATGGCTACACTGTAACCTTCTTGACAGCAGAGACCATGTTGCAGTCATCTCTGAAGTTCCATGGCCTAAAATCCTGTGGATGCTAGGTGTAAACATTTGCTGAATAAATGAATGAACAAGCAACCATAAGCTGTTAGCGGACATTCAAAGCCTCCAGGCTACAGAGACCTTGCTTGTCACATGCAGAAGCCTGAGAATCTATACCTTATCCCGGGGCTCTTTCGCTGACAGAAAGCTTGCTGTCCCCCAGCCATAGAGAACATGGTGGCACTGAACAGAAAACGCCCAGACACCACTGTCAAGCCTCCTTAGCTACCAAACTTATGTGCCCCATGCACATGGCCCCACACTTGCAACTTCTGTCACATGTTGGGAGACATACCATATTCCTACTCAGAATATTTCCTATGTCAAAAGAGGCAATTCCAAAACAAGGAAAAGGACTATGTTAGCTAAACATTAACTTTGCTAGTCAGGTCTTTTCAGATTTATCATCTGAATCCATTACTTTGAGTGAAATGACTGTAGATGTTTTTCACAGAACTGTCTCAGCGCTGATGGGCAGCATATTAGAAATAATTGTATTAAATGATGTTCTAAATCTTTTGGAAGAACAGGAGTCAACTGGGACACTTCTGTTTTTTGCATGAATTACTCTTCTTTGTGTGAAGTGAAGTTAGGTTTGGAATGGTAGGTACTGATGCTTTGGCCAACTGGGCCGAGTAACAGAATGCAAATCCTTTCATAGAACCTGTTGCTACAAAGCCGACATTTCACAACACATCAGAAAAAACGCTCCAGAATGCAAGAGGAAGGAAGGGAGGGCAGGAGGGAGGAAGGAAGGGAGAGACCCTGATCAAGTATTTAGCACGACAACAACAATTGGATCAGAAAGCCATCCAGTGCCTAAAAGAAGAGACAGGATGCATGTCCAGGAGATGGGAATGTTTTTCTCCTATCCCCATTATCAGAAGAACATATTTTGGCTCCAAGAGTGAGGAGTGACTTTTCCAGAGCTATTCAAATTCTTCTTCCCAGGTCCCCATGTGATCTATGACACACGTGGGAGTATAGTAATGGCATAAATAACAACAGTAACAAGTAGAACTTGTCCAGTGCTTACCATACACCAAACACTTTACAAAAGTTATGGCATTTAATCCTTTCAATATCCTTGTGAGAGATATGTACTACCACCGCCAATTTACAGACAAGGAAACTGAGGACCAGAGAGGTTATGTGAAGGCTCCAAGGTCCAATAGCTTAGTCAGACAGATTAAAGAGATTAAGCTCTACCTTATGTCACCCCTCACCTCATCTACCGATCAGGCTGGGGCCAGGAACAGTCCTTGTTTGTCTTCCATCAATCCTGTCGGAGATTTTTAAAACTGATCGTGTCCTTTCTGTCTTTGACTTTAAAAAGATAAGCCTCTTCGGTCTGGATTCTGTCTTCATGAGGCTGGGCCCATTCCTTTGACCATTTCCATTAAACTTGTGTGTGTGACAGAAAGAGGGGGGAGGGATTGGGGGTAAAACTAAGCTGTTTGAGACTGGCTTGGAAGCACAGCTTTGTGGCTCGATGCTGCACCACACTTCTCTTTCAGTTATATAGAATTCTCCAGTACAAACCCCAAAAGCCCCCTGGGCCTGCAGTACCGGAAGCAGAGGATGAAAGGGCCTGGGAGCACCTGCTGTCTGCTCCACTAGATGGGCATTTGGGATTCAGGACAGAAGTTGAGGCTCCTTGGAGTCCTCCTAGGTAAGAACCCTCCCTACTGAAGAGAGCTTGTTCCACTGAAGGGTGCTGGCTCCCCCTGCAGGCTTGTCCTAGGAATGACCTGGGCTTTCAGCTCTGCTTCTTATCTGTCCTTCCCATTTGGAATGCAAGATCCACCCCAGGCAGTTACCCTCACCAGCCCACTCTTGGCCCCCTCCATGGGGTGGGGGGTATCAATGAAGAAACGGCCTGCCCCCCTTCTGCTCCTGGCCAATTACTCTGAGTCTAAGCAGTAACCCTGTTGGAGGGAGGTTTGATGAACTATTCATCACACTCCTAAATAATTCATTTCCCTTTGAGAGCAAGCAGCCCACAGGAGCTGTGAGGTTTTCTTAAGTTGACACCTTTTGAAAGATGAAAAATAAAGCAAAAGCTCCCTTTTGGAGAAACCACGATTTCTTTATATGCAGCTACCTGCATCTCTCTCCCAATATTACAAAGCTCCTCTGCTCCCCCTATTCCTTGCCCCTGGGCTCCTATTGTTTGCTTGGTTTTTTGTAATTCAAACAACTCCACTTTGTAGGATCCACTGTGCAAACTCTGCCAGCCTTATTCCAGTCTGTCCGAGCCCCACGGGCTTTCAGATCATAAAAAACCCAAATGCCTTTTAACCTGAGGGTCCAGAAGAAGGAAGTGGGTACAGGCCTTGGAGAAGGAGGCGGGGAGTGCTGTGTCAAATGAGGTGCACCTAGACCACTTGAGAGTTCAAGACTGCCCCTTTGTCTGACTCTGGCTTTCCAGACAGGGCTGCACTATTTGCCATTCTGCAAACATCTTCTGTCTCCTTCCCTGGTTTTTAGTGACACCTCCATAGAGCTCCACTCTGGGCCAGCTAGGGCCAAACACATTGTGTAAGGCCTCTCTTCCGCTCTCCCCAACCACCCACACACCCTAGAGACCCATTTTGTACACAGGCAGCAGGCTACTGGGGATAGCAGGCCTCACAGCTCTGGGTCTCCAACTGCACCCTGGTAATTCTGGAATCCCTCCCCATCTGCCGTCCTTCAGAGGAGACCCAGCAGAGCATTTGCCTGTAGAAGCCCCTGCGCCCCCCACCCACACAGACCTGTTTCTAGTATATTTCTCTTTTCTCCTTACTTGCGCATCTTAAGAAAACACAAAGGATCTGGAGCCAGAGTTGGTAACAGGACTGAAGGGGAAAAATAAAAAGGACACAGGCCCCAAATAGTTTACCATTCCAACTCACCCTGCTTCCACAAAGCATCGCTCAAGAAAATGAATACACTTAGAAATGTCTCCTATTTAACAACCAGAAATCCTCATTAGATCAGGGGAAGCAAGGAAGCTGCTAGCAGCACGCCCTCTCTTGAGGCAAATATAATGAGAAAATTCAGATTTCTAAACTGCTTTCCTTTTAGAGCCAGTTATTCTATTTCATTTCAGATTTGTTTCCATCCACTTAATGTTTATCAGCAATGCTTGTTTTTTAAGATCAGGATTACTGTAATTAGCAAAGTTGGCTGATATAAAGGGATTTTCATAAAGCTGAGGATCTAAAAGAGTATAGTGAGGTAGCCCAGGACATAGAGTGTGGCTTGGGGCATGATACCAGCAGATTTAGAAAGTTCGAATCATTGGAATCTACCACCACCCCAATGCTACATTTATGCTTCTCCTTAAAGGTAAGAATATAATTTCACAGTAGCACAGAAAGATAAACAGAGGAAACCTAAAAAAAGACAGTCTCTATGTTTTAGGTCAGCTGTCTCAAAGGTTTTGTGATTCTGCTCCCAAAATGTTTTTGAGTATGCTCTCCAATAGGTATTTTTTATAAATTATATCTATGTATACATGTGTGAGAGAGAAATACTAATCTATGAGAAGTAATATATACAGAGATTAAGTGACAGACTGTGGCACTAAACTACCTGGAATCAAATCTTCACTCTGCTACTTACTAGCTCTGTGATCTTCGGCAAGTTATTCAACCTCTCTGTGCCTCAGCTACCTCATCTGTAACACGGAGATTCTAATATTGTTATCAGACTATTATTATTAACAAAAGGGGTTTCTGAGGATTGAATGATAATATATGTGTAAAGTGCTTACAACAGTACCTGGAGTCATGATGATTACATTATAGAAATTACAAAAAAATAGAAAATTTTAATGTAGAAGGTAAAGTAAATATAAACAAAATTTAATGTTATATTCCCTTGGGAGATCACTGATCTAGACTAGGGGTCAGCAAACTATAGCCCATGAGCCAAAATTGGCACATAGCCTATGAGCTAACAAAGGTTTTTACATTTTGAAATGGTTGGGGGGAAAAAAAAAGCCACAAGAAAAATAGTATTTTGTGACATGTTAACATTGTATGAATTCAAAATTTTGGTCCATAAATAAAGCTTTATTGGAACACAGCCACAATCATCTATTTACATGTTTTCTATACCTGATTTCCTGCTATCATGGGAGAGCTGAGTAGTTGTGACAGAAACTGTATAGCCTAGAAAACCTCAAGTATTTACTGCCTTGGCACTTTACAGAAAAAAACTGCCATCTCCAACTTCATTGCCTCAATTCAGCTCTTATGACTTTCTATTGAGTTGTCTAATTCTGAAATTTTATTGTTAATCTTCTGGAATTTTGATGGCTGTCTCTCTATGGATTCTCGCACCCTGTTAAATTTGTCATTATGCTCTTTTCTAATCTTTTTAAGTTCCTCTATTGCGTGTTCTGTGTTTTCCCTAATTTGCTTCCTGATGTCTTGTCACATGCATATGAGGTGATTGAAAACATCATGGCTTGGATCAGGTGCACCTTACTCCTCAAGATGACATCTTTGATTTTTGAAATTTTTAAGAGGTCTTTTGCAGCATATTTGCCCAGTGCAATATGTTGTTTGATTTCTTGACTGCTGCTTAAATGGGCGTTGATTGTGGATCCAAATTCTAATGACTCCCAAATCTTTATCTCTAGCCCAGAATTCCCTCTTAAGATCCAGACAGATACATCCCAGAGGCTACTTCATATTTCCACATGGATGACTAATTGAAACCTTTGACTTAGCATATCTACAACTGGACTTTTGATTTTCTACTTCACATCTTCTGCCAAATGTTTCCACCCCACAGTCTTCCCCATCTCAGTTAATGGTACCAGCCATTACTTAGGCCAAAAACTTCAGAGTCATGCTTGACTACTTTTCCCCTGATCCTCCATGTTGCATGAATCAGAAGTCCTGTCAACTCTACCTCTAAACTATACAGAATCCACTTACTTCCAACCATATCTATTCTCACCACCCTACTCCAAAACATTGTCATGGCTCACATGGACTGCTGAAATAGCCCTCTGCTCTGCCTGCTTCCGCTTGTTAAAGTATAATATTCAAAATGGTAAAATCATGACTCTCATTGATAAATAAAAGAAACACATATCAAAGATTTCAGTCAATTCATTAATTAATAGAGGAGCTAGTTAAGATTTTACATCTTGTCCAAAGACCATTTGAGAAGCTTAATATTTATAGGTAATGCTAGGATACAATTGCTGGGTTAGATATAAACCTAGTTAATATCCAACATAACCGAAACTATCATAATTGGGGTTATCAGTTCCAATGAGAATGGCAAAAAATTATATGCTTTTCTACTGGGCACCAATCTACAAGTTAACCTCTGCCTCTACAGGGTTGTGATAGAGTCCAGACAATAGAAAGTCAAGGCCAGCACTTCACTAATGGAATGCCAGGTAACCTATTTTGCCTAGTTCTAATTTTTGGTGAATTTTTCTGACACACTCTTGTCCTTCCTTTTATTATTATCACTCCACACTGTAGCCTGAAGGTTCATTTTAAAGCATAAACAGGCTCACAAACTTAAATCCAAACTCCTTACTATAGCCCAAGGAGCTCTGTATGGCTGGGCCTCTGCCTAACTTTCTAATCTCAAATTCTATCACTCATGTACTATGCTTCGCCTGTACTGGCCATACTTGAGATTTTGAAACACACTCAGCTCATCCCCATTCCCAGAGCCTTTGGAATTCCTGCTGCTTCTACCTAGAGCTATCTTTACCCAGATACTCCCTTGGTTGTCTCCTTCAGGACTCACCTTAACTGTCACCTAAGAAGACCCAATTTATCTACCTCTGTTCGTCTTTTGCATCACTCTCTTTTATTTCCTTCATAGCAATTACCACCAGTTGCCATCGAGTCTACTCCAACTGATGGTGACCCACGTGAGTCACAGTATTACTGTGCTCCATAGCGTTCCGATGGTTGATTTTTCGGAAGTAGATCGCGAAGCCTTTCTTTCTAGGAACCTCTGGATGGACTCGAATAGCCAACCTTTCAGTTAGCTGTCTCCCTCCGCCGTTAGAAAGAAAATGGCACGAACGCAGGGGCTTTCTCCTGGTCACAGATATGTCCCTAACATCTAGCATAGCACTTGGCACAGAGTGGAGTCTCAACAAATATTTGTTGAATTCACTGGTCTGGAATACATTTTGAGTTCTAGCCCTGCCTCCGTCAATAACTGGCAACTCTGTGGCTTTGGGTCTTTCCTCTCTCTTGAACCTCCATTTTATCATCTATACAACGATGGTTTTTGAACTAAATTATCTCTAAAGTACTTCCCAGCTTTATAATACAGTCTATGATTTTATAAGTGATATATATCAGAATCCTTTTCCAAAAGCAGAGGAGAAGAGAGTAGCAAGCAGGATCATCGCTGTCATTATCGTCATCAACATGATCTACCACACAATCAGCATTGATTCATACCCATTCTCTGCCAGGCTCTGTGCTAGATGCCGCGAATACAACAGTTGATAAAAAAAAAAATACGGTTCCCTGATGGGGTTAATAACTGGAAAAAAACTCCATATACATACAAAGTAAAATAACAATACAAAGTACTACGATAAGTGTTGAATGGGTTGTAATAACAAAAATAAACAATAATAAGAATTTTGATAACAGCTATAATTTACTGAGAGCTCACTGTGTGCTGGGGATTATTCTAAGAATTTCACATATTAAGTTATATAAGTTTCACAAACAAACCTATGAAGGAAGTATCAGTAACAACCCTAGGAAGTAGATACTAATATGAATATGTCTATTCATAGATAGTAAATACTACAACGCAGAAAAAGAAGGGCTCACTAAAAACTGAGTACAAGCAATCCTGAAGGAAACAGGAGCTGAGCCTAAAATGCAGGATAGCATTTACACAAATGAAGAGGATGGAAGAGTCCATTCCAAGAAGAAGGAAAAATTTGAGCCAAAGTATACACGGGGAAATGCATATGGCGGTTTTAGGGCACGCTGAGTTGAGTGATTTCACTGGAGTAGCGCTGTCTGGGTGAACCTAACAACATAAGTTTGAGAAAGAAGGTGACAATTAAATTGTGGAGGGCTTTGAATACGATGCTAAAGAGTATGGCCCTGTTCCTGCTGATAGTGGGGAACCACTGAAAGTTTTTGAGAGTAGACTGCCATCTTCAAAATTGCGGTCCAAGAATATTAATGTGGCAATTAAGTCACTATCACTAAAATCCAGGTGTAAAGTGATAAAGGTTTGTATGACGGTGGTTACAATAGGAGAGACAGAAATTGAGGTTGGAAAAGAAATTAGAGAGAGAATTAACTGTAATTAACCTGTAATTGGAGACTGGCTTGATTTTTGACAAGATGGATATGACAAAGATGACCCCAGTTTTCCATTTTGAGGTATTTTTTAAATTTTTTATTTATATTTTTAAATTGTGCTTTAAGTGAAAGTTTACAGTTCAAGTTAGTTTCTCATACAAAAATTTATACACACATTGCTATGTGACCCTAGCTGCTCTCCCTGTAATGTGACAGCACACTACTCCTTTTCACACGGGATTTTCCACGTCCATTCAACCAGCTCCTGACCCTCTGTGCCTTCTCATCTTGCCTCCAGAGGAGAGCTGCCCATTAGTCTCATGTATCTACTTGAGCTAAGAAGCACTCTCTTACCGAGTATCATTTTACGTCCCATAGTCCAGTCTAATCTTTGTATGAAGAGTTGGCTTCGGGAATGATTTCAGTTCTGGGCTAATGGAGACTCTGGAGGCCATGTGTTCCGGAGTCCCTCCAGTCTCAGTCAAACCATTAAGTCTGGTCTTTTTACTAGAATTTGAATTCTGCACCCTACCTTTCTCCTCCTCCATCAGGGACTCTCTGTTGTGTTCCCTGTCAGGGTGGTCATTGGTGGTAACCGGGCACCATCTGGTTTTTCTGGTCTCAGGCTGATGGAGACTCTGGTTTATGTGGCGCTTTCTGTTTCCTGGGTTAATATTTTCCTTGTGTCTTTGGTGTTCTTCATTCCCCTTTGCTCCAAGTGGGTTGGGACCAGTTGATGCATCTTAGATGGCTGCTTGCAAGCTTTTAAGACCCCAGATGCCACCCACCAAAGTAGGATGCAGAACATTTTCTTAATAAGCTTTGTTTGCCAATTGACCTAGATGTCCCCTGAAAGCATGGTCCCCACACCCCTATCCCTGCTTCTCTATCCCTCCAAGTGTTTGGTTGTATTCCCCTGTAGTGTGTGCTGTCCTTCCCTTCACCTAAGATAATTCATATCTCCTATCTAGTTAGTGAATACCCCTCTCCCTCACTCCCCACGCCCCTCGTAACCATCAAAGAACGTTCTCTTCTGTGTTTAAATCATCTATTGACTTCTTATAATAGTGGCCTCATACAATATTTGTCCTTTTGCGATTGACCACTTTCACTCAGCATGACTTCCAGATTCCTCCATATTACGAGATGTTTCACAGATTCATCGTTTTTCTTTATCATTGCGAAGTATTCCACTGTGTGAATATACCATAATTTGTTTACCCATTTGTTCATTGATGGGCACCTAGGTTATTTCCATCTTTTTGCTATTGTGAACAGTGCTGCAGTGAACATGGGTGTGCATATATCTATTTGTGTGACGGCTCTTATTTCTCTAGGATATATTCCAAGGAGCAGGATAGCTGGATCGTATGGTACTTCTATTTCTAGCTTTTCAAGGAAGCACAAAATTGATTTCCAAAGTGGTTATACCATTTTACATTCCCACCAGCAGTGTAGAAGTGTTCCAGTCTCTCCACAACTCATTTTGAGGTATTTCTGACAGAAATGGAAAAGTCTTGAGGAGTGGGAAATGAAAAGTTATAGAAAAAACTTCAGGAAGATTGAAGAAAAACTTAACTATCACCCTGAGAATACTTAGAGTAATGTAAATGTAAAGGTAAATTCAGCAGAATAAAGAAAATGATAGCTGCATTATCAGGTACTCATGAGACATTAAACAATAACTTGGCCGTTATTATTGAGAAAGGCAGAGAAGCCCCACTTAGTGAAGGGTTTATAGTTTATGCTTAGCTGAAAACTGTGAAAAGCTATCTGAACTTAAGCAGAATACATTGGTAGATGAGGGTGTTCTATTACTACATGGTATGATGGATATCCTCCATTTGCCCCTCTTGATGCACTTTTCAACCTTCACCCTGTTCCCAGGTGATAGATGGCGTGTTGCCCCAAGTCTAATAATCAGTCTAGTAGGACAGTAGCCCCATCATGAGGTTATTTTCCCAGTCTCAGAATATATAGTGGGAATACTATAATTAGTAACTGGCTGTATCTCTACTCTCTGATTCCCTGACCCATGTAGTGAGGGCTTTTATAATAGCAAGGGCCAAATACAAGTCCCTGGAATTACATCTCCCACCCAGACTCTCTGCCATGACAGCAAACCAAATTACATTCTGTATACCAGGGAAAATCGCAAAGACTAGTGTTACCACCAAAGACCTGAAAGACACAGGGGTGATGATTCCTACAGCATCCCCACTTAACTTCTCTGTTTAGCTGATGCAAAAGCTCAGATGGGTCTTGGTGAATGAGTAAATTATCATAAACATAATCACCTGGTGATGTTAATCACCGCTATGGTTCCAGATACAGCACCTTTACTAAAAAAAATCAAAAGAGTCCCTGGCACCTGCTGTGCAGGTACTGACCTATAAAATGCTTTATTTTCCATTCCAATCAGTAAGGAAAACTGGAAGCAGTTTGTAGGTTCAATATACATAGCAGGGATATATTTTTACTATCACACCCCAGGATTATGCCAATTTTCCTGCTCTCTGTCATAATACATTGTTCTGCTCGTTTATGTGATAACATACTGATAACCGGGCCTGATGAGTAGAAAGTATGAAGAATCCTATATGCCTCCATAAGACATGCATGCCAAGGAGTAAAAAATAAATTCTGCAAAAGCTCAGTGGTTTGCCACATCGGTGATGTTTCTAGAAGGTTCAGTGGTCTGAGGCATGTCAGGATATGCTTTCTAAAGTAAGAAACAAGTTGTTATTCCTTGTACTGCTCACCATGAAGAAAGAGCCACACTACTTGTTGGGCCTCTTCGGATTTCAGAGGCAAACATATTCTAAATTTGGGTGAGCTCTTCCAACACGTTTACCACGTAATCCATAAGACTACTGGCTGGCTTCTGGTTGGGTTTGGCCAATGGAAATCCCAGAAGGAGATTGGAAAGAGGGAGGAAGGTGAGGTGAGATTATTTATTCCCTTGGCTTCCTCTCTGAAGATTGGCTTGGTCTACTTGTGCTCCTCTCAAGTTAGCTTCTTCTATATGACTCGTTCCTTCTGATAACTACTCCCTCACCTTGTCCCCTCAGCTTAGAGATATTAACAGCTCCCTTCACTATTACTATGCTACTTTTTGTGGGTCCTTTATACCCACATTTCTGTAAATAGTCCTTTTTTGAACAGACACTCATCAAAGTATCCTAATCTGAGTGTACCATCTGTTTCCTATGGGCACATCCTGACTGACACACATGGGAAGTGGGTTTTTGCTTATCTACTATACAGTCTAGGACAATACAGAATAATGGTTAAGATCTTGGGTTCTGGAGTCAAATTAACCTATATTTGAATCACAGATCCACCATTTACTAACCTGTGTGATTTTTTTGGGCAATGTCTTTCACCTTTAACCTCAGTTTCCTCATCTGCAAAATGGAAATAATAATAGAATCTATGTCTCAGAATTATTGTGTGGATTAAATGAGACTCTATATGTATACATATACATACACACACATATATATGTATATATACAGAGAGAGAGAGTGCCTGGGATAGTACCCAGCATGGCACAAGTATAAGAATTCAATAAATATTAGTTATTCTTCTCATTCTGTTTATAGCTCATAGAACCCACATAGGTGGGAAATACAGTTTAAAAATTCATCAATTAGAGTCCTGTTTACAATTGTATTGTTAACTCTAATTTCTTGTTTGAAATAGTCTCCTGACTTCATTAAAGTAATTATTGCCTGTCAGTAAATGATGGGTTTAAATTTCTGCACATATGCTAGAATTTCATGCATCTTGCACTTCACAGCAGGAACCCAGTCTTAGTCAACACTTGTTCTGACATCTGCACTCAATGCATAGGTCTTACATAAACAAAGACATAATTATCCTTCAAAATAAAAGTAAACAGGGTTGTGTATCTCAGATTTGTTACCATGCACCCTTACTGTGAACACTCTCATTATATCATCCATATTGGACTGTCAGCAAGGCCTCACCTTATGGTGTTAAATAAGGAACTAGAAGCCCAAGAAACTGAGGCAGGGCTGGGGGTAAAGGGAAGGATCCAAGCAGAGGAGGTTACCAGCCCTAAGAAACTACCCAGGAGCTGGAGCTCAGGACAAAGTCTGGAGTCACGAGTCAAGGACTCACGCCTTAGAGGCCATGAAGACCATGCAAGCAGGAGTCAGGGAATGTATTTCATATTCGAGAAATATCTATTCAATACCTACTGTGTGCAAGAAGTTGTACCAGGCAGTGAGTCAGGCAGATACATGGGACACAGAAAATAAAGACAAGACAGGGGTCCAAGTCTAAGCAAACATCCAGAAACCGAGACATTCATAGGACAAAGCAAGAGTTCAACTATCCACACAAGAAACTGGGGTAGGAGACATGGAGTCCTAATAACAAAGATCTTGATATCCGAACTCAAGTCCTCCTTTCTAATGGGACTTCTTTTATGCTTCCTTCAGGCTAGGCTCCAGTTCCCAGGAACGCCGACCTTCTAGCTCACAAATGAAAGAAGGTTAACAGTTGCAGGCGATTGGAAGGAAAAATGAAGCAGAAATAAGAGATATAAATAAATTCTAACACACATGCAGAAAATGTATAAGTACAAAAAGTTCATATTATAAGTCCTCTTCAGTCCTGCCCAGAAGCCAAACATTTTTGTTGCTTGTCTGTTTACATTTCCCGCAGTACATTATTCATAGACTAGAGTACTCTAAGCCTGATAAAAATCAGATGGCTTCCTCACCATCAATAAAGGGAAGAGAGAAATATATGTACTGAGCTTATGAGGTTACAAAGAGAAATTCTGGACATCGTGCCCATAAAACTAGGGTAAGATTCCACTAAAGATAGAGGAAAGCAGGAGCAGGCTGTGGGAATGAGAAAACAACAACAAAAATAAAACAGAAAATGAAACAAACAAAGAGGAGGTGAGGCTTGGATTATGTGGTAACCACCCAGCCCATCACTCTATCACTATCCCAAGAAGCCCTGCGTTGTGGGAGGAGATGGGGTGGGAAGAGATCAAAAGAGGTAGCCAGATCCTACAACAAGCTTTCATAATGTTTAAAGTTACTGGCTGGCTTTCTAAAAATTCCAGTACACAAAACTGAAATTGCTAGACCAAAAGCAGACACCATTATCCAAACTGCAAAAGAAGTCTACCCTTTCTCAAAGATATGGGCTTTCCCAAATAAACTCAATTAGCTAATCGTTTGCATCTAAACATTTGGCAAAAAATAAATGATCTACTTTCTTATATTTCATCTGTAAATGATAACCATGTATTTTATATTATATGATTTTCAAAGTAAATTTGTACTTGCCTATACAATTCTACCATGTATCCTTGAATAGTGAGGGGTTGACACATGACTTCAGTTGGGTTCCCCCAGAAGCCAACCCACAGGCAAGAATGTGAGTGTAAGTGAATTATTTCGGAGGTATTCCTAGGAACAGCTGGTAGGAAAATAAGGAATTGTGGCAGGAAAGGGAAGGAAGCTGACATACAGTGCATTATCAATCACCTCTGTGAGTAACTAGGACTCAGTCCCATTAGGGAACTTGGGGAGATAGTGTAGAACATGTCTCAGAGTTACTCCAACAGAGAAGCAAGGGAGTTGGGGTATTTATCCACCAATTCCCCATCAGTCCTTGGTTGAGGGCTGCTTCATTGGGTCTGGGGGCATGTTAAAGCCCCAACACAGGTCACAGAAGTTCCAGAGACCACAGAAAGCATGTAGGCAATGAGTCACAGGTGTCTGCAGACAGCAACTGTCGAGAGGGTATACCCAGAAATTATGAGTGCACAGGAGATATACAGGGGGCACTGACGGTGTTCAATGCAGTGCACAACTTCTCCAGCTCCCTGAAGGATGGTGAAATAGATTAAACGGCATTTCAAGGCAACTTTCAACCCTACAATTGTTTTTTATTATAGAGCAAAAACCTGTGAGAGCCAAAACTCAATGGGACTGCCTTGTTTTTCCGAGTCTCACAATTTTTCTGCCTCTGACAGGGTTCACTCTTATCACTTATCTATAGATCGTTTTCATGGGAAATATTTGAGTTGTCCTTCTCTGATAGGTTTCCACCTTTCACAGGTTCCAGCTTTCGTAGGTTTACTACATAAGGAGACTATGCAAACTTGTTATAATTAATACAATATGCAAATACACAAGCACACACCGATGATAGAACTTGGTTAATGTAAGTTTCAAGAAGGGAAGGATCCCAGGTAGCTTTTTCACTTACACTCCTTGTAAACCCTGGGCCGAGTACTGTGTCTGGCACAAAGAAGGCATTCTCATCAATAACTATTTGTTGAACAAATGAATAAACAGAATCATAATAAAAAAATTATTCAATTCAGTTCGTGTTTATGCTCCTCTGGTCGGCTATTTATCTCCAACCTTTTATTTTAACCGAAATCTCTTTTCTAGCAGAGGTCAGCTAATACTTAACAGAATCACAATTTTCAGGAAGGGAAAGAGTTCCTCTTTAAGCTAACAAATGACTTTGTTGTACAATAGCATGGCAGACACGTTCTTAATGAATTTGCTAATAGTGCTTCCTTGTGTATGGTCATTAAGTCAGGCCGAATCTCTAGCCATAACAGGATGTGTGCATATATCTATGCCACATACAGCTATATTTGCATACATATAAATAAATGGAGACCATGCAAATAGGTTGATTTTATCTGTATCAATTTTCTTTTATGGTACACTCCCAAGTTTTGACAATTGGTTTAGCACAATTTAGCTGCAAGCACTTAAAATATTCTTCAATGCAGGGAAGGAATATTATGCCTTTCCACAAGCTGTAGGAAGAAACTTCACAAGAAAATTAGGGCAATTTTGCATAGCAACTTGTGTATTTAAATACCAACAATCCATTTAATGAAGAACACCAAAAATAGCAGAGCAAGTAGGTCCAAAAGCTGCAAACACAACATATCCTGCCAAATTCAAAACAATAGTGGATAAACAAGCCTGGCCCTGTATTCTAATATTGGAAAACTTCAAAGTTGTTTTTTTTTTTTAAAAAAAGCAAACCACCTCATGGTTTGCCTTCTTAGAACTAGGAGGAATGAACTGTATGCTGATCACATAGGATGTGGTCCTTATCTCCAAATCTCAGCTATCCAAGTGAACTCACTTCTCTTCCAACCTCCTGCCCTGGGCCTGACAGTGAGTCAATTAGTCATCAGTGACCAAGTGCCCACAGTGAACTGCACACTGAACTAAACATTACTGAGGGGGAACACAAGCAACAAGGCCCAGTCCCTGCCCTTGAAGAGTTACAACCTGGTTGCTTATATAGGACAAACGTTTTAAAATAAGAATAACCCTTATAACTTCATACAAAGCAATATCAAGCCGTGCCAATTAAGAGTGGGGAGAGGAAGAGTGAAAAGGATTGTGGTTGAAATGTAGAACCCCATGAAGTGTGTGGAGGGGAAAATAAACACTTATTGATAAGCCTTAAAATAGTTATACTAGACAAGGAGTTGCAAACCGGTTGCCTCACCTGGAAGCCATCTGTAGACTGTTGACCAGCGCAATGTATTTTAAAAATGTGTATTTGAATGCCTACAGGCTCTACCACGCCCTAGTCATATCACCCCTGGTAGTTAGTCTCCGACATTTACAGTTACTTACAGCCAGGCCAGTGAAGTCATTTTACGAGGCACTGGTGGTTCAGTGGTAGAATTCTCGCCTTCCATATGGGAGACCCTGGTGGGTTCCATTCCTGGCCAAGACACCTCACACTCAGCCAACAACACCCCTCTGTCAGTGGAGGCCTGTCTGGTGCTATGATACTTAACAGATTTTAGCTGAGCTTCCAGACTAAGACTCACTAGGAAGAAAGGCCTGGTGATCTACTTCTGAAAATCAGCCAGTAAAAAGCCTTTAGATTACAAGGGTCTGATCTGCAACAGATCATGGGGATGGGGCAGGAACAGGTAGTGTTGCATTCCATTGTACATTGTACCATGAGTTAGGGGCCGAGACAATGGCAGCTAATGACAACATCAACAACAGCAATCCCTGATGTAGAGGCACCCCTTTGAGACTTGGAAATATGGTTTTGGACTTTGCTACTGTAAGTGTGGTGCCTGAACCAGCAGGATCAGCATCATCCAAGAGCTTTTTAGACATGCAGAATCTCAGGTCCCAGCCCAGACCTACTGAATGAGAATCTGAATTTTAACAAGAAATCCAGCTGATTCCTATGCACACTGAAGTTTGAGAGCCACGAGTTTAGGACACATCAAAAAAGTTCTCCTTCAAATAAGGACCATGTTATCCGCCTACTCATAATACATGCTAAAACTAAAATCAGCTTTAAACAATTTGAGATCAGGATCTCACTTATATGAAATAAGCAAACAGATGGATACCAAAGATTATTAGTGGTTACCAAGGATGGGATGGAACCCTGCTGACACAATGGTTAAGAGTTCAGCTACTAACCAAAAGGTTGGCAGTTCAAATCCACCAGCTGCTCTGGATGGAAGGGGGAAAAGGGAAGATTTTGCTAAGGGGGCATTGTGTTTATGTTAATGGTGGTGGAATAATTCAGAAAACAGTAACATGAAGATTCTAATCAATGTCACTGAATTATACATGTAGAAATTGTTGAATTGCTGATGTTCTCTTGTATATATTTGCAACACAATGAAAAAAAATTATGATCGGGTGAACTAAACACAAAAAAATGTATCTTTTAAAGTAGAGGTTCTTAAATGTCAGTGTTCATCAGAATTACCTGAACCGCTTGCAGATTCTCAGGTCCTACCCCAGTGGAAATTCTGGTTGAGAAGATTTGGGGTGGGGTCTGGAAGTACATCTTTCAAACAAGCACACACAGGTGATGCTGATGCAGGTGGTCCCCAGACCACATTTTGTCCTAGGCCGACTTTCAAGTAGCCTGGGCCCCGTAAAAAAACGTGGACTGTTTCTTAGAACTTTCTACCCCAGGGACCCTGAGGATTCCAGCGAAACAGCCGAGGAAAAGTGCACCCCCAGGCTCCCCAAAGGAAAATGGCAGGACAAGTGTCAAGGGACAGTTGTTGCTGTCAGAGTGGGGTGGCCCAAGCAGCCTGGCCCATGCCCCTTCTCCCAAGTGCCCATGTCAGGTGGGCAGACATTTTGAGTCACTCTCCACTCCATGACTCCTGCCCTGACATTACCTCCAAGCCTCGTCCCAAAATAACGTAGGGGGTGAATTCACTGCTGAGACCGACCAGAGAGCTAGCCTGGGTACTAGTATTGTTAGTTTACCGGGCTTCCTACCCTTTCCCAACCACAGCTCAACCACGTAAACTCCAAGTGCAGACCCTGGGTCCCTCCCACCAGCTACTGTATCCAAGTGCTCCCAACTCTCCCCTGTACCCCAGCCTTGATATCTCCCCATACTCCCCATCCCATAGCAATAGAAGAGGTCACATCTGTTGGGGTTGGGAGCAATTGGATCAGGGAAGACAGGCACTTTAGGGATGAGCAAGATTGCTACAGGAAGAGGTGGAGGAAAAAACTTCCCAAGAAGAGCAAAGGCACAAATAAACCCATTACCTTCCAGTCGATTCCAACTCACAGAGAGCCTATATAGGATAGAGCAGAACTGCCCTAAAGGGTTTTCAAGGAGTGGCTAGTGGATTCAAAGAGCTGAGCTCTTACCCACTGCGCCACCAGGGCTTCAAAAGCACAAATGCTGTAGAATATTTCTTTTCAAACTTTACTATATATCATCTGGGAAGCTGTTTAAAATGAGGATTTGGGGAGCTTCCCATTGAGATTTAGCAGATGTGAGGTAGGGGCCAGAAATCTGCATTTTAACCAACATTTTAGCTGATTTGGATGTAGGATGATGTTGTTGGTAGCAGTGGAGGCAATTCTGACTCATGGCAATCCCATAGCAGAATTGTGCTCCATAGGATTTTCAATAGCTGATTTTTAAGAAGATCGCCAGGCCTTTCTTCAGAGGTGCCTCTGGGTGGACTCAAACCTGCAACCTTCTGAGTAGTAGCCGAGTGCTTAACCATTTTGCACTACTCAGGGACCTGCAGATATAGGATAAGTGTGACCAAAGGACCACACTTGGAGAGCCCTATCTGGATCCACTGCTTTGGAGGTACAACACAACCTACTCCAGCTTCACACAGGTGTCACATTATACCTCTGAGTTCTGGTTTAACTGGGGGAAGTGAGATCTTTCTCTGTGATGGACAAGGGTGAATGAGCAGCCCTCTACAATATTTTTTAAAATAAAGGATGGAAACTGCTATGAGAGAGGCCTGAGGTTGGGGGTTTCAGAGCCTATAGCCATTTATCCCAGAATTCCTGCTTCTCTCCTAACATCTAAAAGCAGAACTTCCTATTGGTTACTTTCCCCCTCTGCAACAGCTTTCTAAGTTGCTTCTCCTATCTGAGTCTTTGCTTTACTCCAGGCAGAAAACCTCCACATCTCCACCAGATCTTTCTTTATAAAAAAAGATCTGATCATGCTTCTTTCCTGCTTTAAGAACCTCGTAGTAATAGTTCTCAAATTTCTGTGTGCACTGCCTAGGGGCTTTTTCAAAATGCAGACTCTTGGACCTGACGCCCTCTCCCCCAACCCCTCCCCTCACCGCCCCCCCCCCACAAGTGTATCCTTGATTTTGGTTTTGTTCTTGATTTGGGACTTAAGAGACCCCATCTGTTACAGAGTAGAACTGCTCTATAGGGTTTTCTTGGCTGTAATCTTTATGGAAAGGAGCCCTGGTGGCGCAGTGGTTAAGTGCTTGGCTGGTAACCAAAAGGCTGGCGGTTTCAACCTACCTGGCGGCTCCGTGGGAGAAAGACCTGGCAATCTGCTTCCATAAAGATTACAGCCAAGGAAACCCTGTGGGGCAGTTCTACTCTGTCGCATGGGGTCGCTATGAGTCGGAACCAACCCTCAGCACCTAACAAGAATGACAGTCTTTACAGAAGCAGATCACCAGGCCTGTTTCTTTTGCAATGCCACTGGGTGGGTTCAAATCGCCAACCTTTGGGTTACCAGCCTAGTATAAACCATTTGCAATACTCAGACACCTTCCTACACTCACAATTTTAATTTTGTACATTTAGGGTAGGGCCCAAGAATCTGCATTGTAACAAGCAATTCTGATGCAAACTCTGGACAAACCAAGGCCCAGGAATTCATAAACACTCTATCCCAAGCCCCTTCTGCATTGTTCATTGGGGCCTTCAGGAGACCCTATTCAATTTTCAGGACTTTCAGGTTCTGCACTAGATGGACAGGGGAGATGTCTGGGGCCTGAGAACCTTCCAGAGTTTAGAAAATCCCACAAGCTTGGAGATTCCTGAGTAGGGGCATGGTGTGATAAAAACACTGCAAGTGATTACTGGAACAACTACAGGTGAACACAGCCAGACAGCAGATGGGATTAGAGACTCCGAAGAACAAAGCAGAAGGTGAGGAGCTATAGAAAGAAAATCAATGGGTCTCCTAATAGAGCACCTCAGTTCTGTCTACTTTTGTTTTCTCCTTCAGGAACTTTAAGGAGGGTGGAATCCTGAAAAATATGTCAAGAGAGAAATGACTAAAAGCCTTCCTGGGAAAGGAGCGGGCAGATCTCAGGGACCAGCTGCTTTGTGGGAAAGCAGGCCCAGTGGGCGCCACCATGCTCCATTCACCTGTGGCACTCTTAAGTCCAACTGGGAAAAGGTTAAGAAACAGAAAAGAAAGAAAGGACAAGCAAGGAGCAAAGCAGTAAATACAGGTAGTGCCTAGGGGACGGACAGGGGCGGGGGGCGGTAGATGTGAGGGGAAACAGATGTGGCTTTAGAGCTGTTTTTTTTTAATTGAGTAAGGAAATAATTCCACAGCACTAAGTGCCACATCACACCAGAGACTGAGCAGAGCAGGCCGGCCCAGTAACGCATGCCATATGGTGAGTGAGAAGCCAAGGGTGTGTGCCTGGTGCCTCCAGCTCAGAGGAAAGTCTACCTTTCAGAAGCTGATAATTTTGCAGACCACCTGGGGTTCTGTCACTGTAGCATCCCCTGGGACCTGAGACGGCACTCTTTCCTCCGGCAAGGACAGGTGGATGCATCAAGGAGAGGTGGATTTCTCACGCTACATGTTTCGGAGCAGCCAAGAATGATGCAGTCTGCGTGCTTAAATGGAAGAGCTCTCACTGATTTGGGATTATCAGTAAAGCTACTTGATCAGCAATCACCATAAAAGCCATGGCCGCTGAGTCAATTCCGAGTCACGGCGACCCTATGTGTGAGAGAGAAGAACTGCTCCACAGGGTGTTTCCAGCTGTAGTCTTTATGGAAGCAGATCACCAGGCCGATCTTCGGTGGTGCCGCTGGCAGGGTTTCCAACACCAGCTTTTAAGTTAGGAGTCGAGTGCAAACCGGTTCGCACCACTCCGGGACCTAGGAAAACCTAGTTTCAGAGATATTCAGGATGCCCCACTGATGTCCCTTCATTGCAACTCTCGTGGATTTTCTAGTACTACACTTCAATAGATGAGGTGTCGAACCTTGGTCTGGACCTACCCTTCCATTCACACACAGACTCGGCCTCCATTATAAAACTCCACTGTCCTATGTGCAAGATGCTCTGGTGGTGCAGCGGTTAAGCGCTCAGCTGTTAACCGAAAGGTCAGCAGTTTGAACCCACCAGCCGCTCTGTGGGAGAAAGATACAGCAGTCTGTTTCTGTAAAGATTACAGCCTTGGAAACCCTATGGGGGCAGTTCTGCTCTGTCCTATAGGGTCGTTATGAGTTGGAATCGACTCGATGGCAATGGGTTTTTGGCCTGCGTGCCATTAAGTCAGGCACACAGGTGAAGGTTTGCTAATCTGATAACTGAGTCTAGTTGTCTTAGTAATCTAGTGCTGCTGTAACAGAAATACCACAGATGGGCAGCTTTAACAAACAGAAATGTATGTTCTCACAGTTTACAAGGCTAGAAGTCCAAATTCAGGGTGCTGGCTCTAGGGGAAGGCTTTCTCCCTCTGTTGGCTCTGGAGGAAGGTCCTTGTCTCTCTTTGAGCTTCTGCTCCTGGACAATCTTCATGTGGCTTGGCATCTCTATTCCCCCATCTCTGCTGCTTTTGCTTGCTTCTTTAATCTCTTCCATATCTCAAAAGAGATTCATTTAGGACACACTCTACAATACTTCTGTCTCATTAACATCACAAAGACAACCCATTCTCAAATGAGACTATAATCACAGGCATAAAGTTTAGGATTTACAACACATATCCTTGGGGGACACAATTCAACTCAAAATACCAGCCTAATATGTTAGTGAGTACCAATGGCCTAATGATCACACACAGCAGTCCGAAGTCAAACTGAGCTAGGCTAGAATTAGCTGCTCACTCAGTTGGCCCTGAGTGAGTCATTTAACCCCTGTATGCCTCCGTTTCCTCATCTGCAAACCATGGAGGTAGTAGTACAGATCTCCTAGAGTTCTGTGAGTATTAAATGAGATAATGTATGTCTACTGTTCAGCAGAGAACCCATCACATAGCCATTCTGATGTTGCTGCTGAGGCCCCTCCTCCTATCCAGTACTCTGCAGGCAGCAGACTACTTCTAGAGACAGCATTAGCAACGGCATTGCTGGGTATCAAGAAGAGGCAGGTAAGGGCAGGCGAGCCTGGGATCTTACTTCCTCCAGCACACCCATGGCACACATTATCAGAGATCCTGGCTCCTTCCTCAGTGGTGGCTTGGACCATGCCTCTTCATATTTCAATCTCTTGGTGCACAACATGGGAATGTATTGGGTCCAACTGGTCTCTTCCATACGAAAGGAAAGAAGAGGAGCCTAAAGAAAAGACAAGGTGGGAATGCACTGGTCCTTTGTATTGCTCAGTGTGCTATTTTTGGCGCTCTGTCCTCATAGTATGTCTGTGTTTTTCATTCCTTGCCAGAACCAAATTCCAATTAGGGGTTCATCAACAGTAGGAATTCTGCTCCTGAGAATAAAATAATTGTGACATGTTTGTTTTAAAGCTGATTTTGACTTAATAAACCCTCTGTTGGGGATAAACTGGTGCCTTACAAAGGATTCTTTTGTAGGTAAATCAGAAAGTTTAAAGGTCCAAAGCAGTATCTTCCTATAGACTACCCTCATACTAATGGTAGAGTATACGTTTTTAACTTTTCAGGCTCCACGTACAACAGCTGATTAGATGTCTAATTAAACTTCTACTCTGCGCAGACAGGAAATGCCTAAACCTCATCTATCAAAGTGATAAACTGGGGGAGACTAGTGGAAGATGAGATACCCGCACGTGCAACATGAAGAAACAAGCTGACTATAACCACACAGGGACCAGAACTAAAGAGGGCATCAGAAGGGATCCTATTTTCTAGAGACAGGACATTGCACCCTTAAGGTGAAGTAATCAGTGGCCTTTTCAGGCAAAACCTGAGTATCATAAGGTAAGCAGAGCATAAACCAAAACAAAAACCAAACCAGTTGGCATGGAGTTGATTCTGACTCATGGAGACCTCATGTGTTTCAGAGTAAACCTGTGCTCCATACTGTTTTCAACAGATGGTTTTTCAGAAGTAGATCACCAGGCCTTTCTTCTGAGGTCCCTCTGGGTGAATCTGAACTGCCAACCTTTCAGTTAGTAACCAAGCACTTAACTGTTTTCACCACCTAGGGACTCCTAAGTAGGGCACGTTGTTGTTGTTGTTAGTTGCTGTCCAGTCGATTCAGACTCATGGTGACCCCATGTGTGCAGAGTAGAACTGCTGCTCCATAGGGTTTTCAAGGCTGTGACTTTTCAGAAGCAGACTGTCAGGCCTGTCTTATGAGGCATCTCTGGGTGGGTTCACACTGCTAACCTTTCAGCTACTAGTCGAGTGCTAAACCATTTGGACCACCCAGGGACTAGGTAGGGTATAAACCCCTTGCCGTCAAGTGGATTCCGACTCCTACCAACCCTATAGAACAGAGTAGAACTGTCCCAAAGGGTTTCGAGGAGCGGCTGGTGGGTTCGAACTGCCGACCTTTTGGTTAGCAGCCCAATACTTAACCACTGCGCTGCCAGGGCTCCAAGTAAGGCACAGAAGATGCTGATTTGTCTAAACAGTATACTAACAAGTCTTCAGAAGGTATTTCTCGAAGCTTCCATCTCCCTCACTGTCCTCATTCTAATCTTAGACTAAGTTAATCATAATTAAATTAATCTGATCAATTAAACAACACTAATGAGAGAAGAGGGTGATGCAGATACACGTAGTTTTACCATAATCAGGACCTGGACCTATTATCCCTATAGTTGCACTGGTGGTGTAGTGGTTAAGTACTATGGCTATTAACCGGAAGGTCGGCAGTTCAAATCCACCAGCTGCTCCTTGCAAACACCATGGGGCAGTTCTACTCTGTCCTATAGGTTCGCTATGAGTCAGAACTGACTCGATGACACCCAACAAGAACATTGTCCCTAAAGCCATGGCACTCAGGTTGCTAGGATGATTAATTCCAATGAAATCAGACACTGACCTAAGAGAATCTACAAAAATATTATCGACACATGGCAAATCCCTTACCATAAAAGTCAACATCCACACACCAAGCCAGTTTCAGAGAGAAAGAGAGGCTTTCACAAAGCTTTTATAAGCCTGACTTCCTCAGTCCCCTTCCGCTAAATCTGTTCCCCTCCAAAATACCACATGCATGTGACCAAGGGGTAGTGGGTGTAGGAAATATCAAGAGAGATTGTATAAATTAATTTGGTGTTACCACCTTCAATTTCTGTCCTTGGTTGTCTCTGATACTCTATTTCCCAATGTCTTATCTCATCCTTTGATTTTCAAACTAGGCCATGACAGGACTGCTTGGCACCTATGCCAACCCAGAAAAATCTGAAATTCCAGATTTTTATGTATCAGATAAAGGAAGCATAAATTCTTTGTCCACATTTACCCTCATTTACAGAGGACCTATAACTGGGTCCAAGCCACACATGTGTGACACAGACATTCCAGCTTAATTAGATGGGGAGGAAAGGAACAAAGGATAGCCATTATATAGATGGATGGTCATTCACAGCCTTTCTGACTTCAGTGATAATCAGGATCTTAGCAGAGAATGAGGGAGGAAGCAAAATTTAAAAGGTTTCTGTGCCATCTTGCTAGTTCACTGTTAATTCTATCTTAATATTAGACTTCTCTATGAATATTATGAAGATTATATAATTTAAGGAACCCTGGTGGTACAATGGTTAAGTACTGGGCTGCCAACCAAAAGGTTGGCGGTGGCTCTAACCTACGGCTCTGCAGGAGAAAAGACCTGAAAAATCTGCTCCTATAAAGATTAAAAAAAAAAACACATTGCCATCGAGTCAATTCCCATTCATACCCAACCCTATAGAACAAACTAGAACTGCCCCATAGAGTTTCCAAGGAGCAGCTAGTGGATTCTTAAACTGAAGACCTTTTGGTTAGCAGCTGAGCTCTTAACCACTGTGCCACCAGGGTCCCGCCCCATAAAGATTACAGCCTACAAAACCCTATGGGCCAGTTATATCTGTCACATGCGGTTACTATGTGTCAAAAATCAACTGGGCAGCACCAAACAACAACATTCATAATTTACCTACATAACTCGACATGATGAAATTGTGGTATTTAGGGAAATCACACCTCAGCTTTTGCTTCCTAACTTATCAGCAACAGAAATGGTTGGTACTTCAGGAAAAGGAAGAAAGGACACTGCTACAGGCTTTCTATTATCTGTCACATAGGCCCCAGTGTGGTACCCGAACAAAAAGAAAGAAGAAAAAATAAAAAACAGTGCCTTGAATCCCATGTGTCTCATCAGGTATCCTGTAGACCCAGCCTCAAATGCAAATGCCAACTGAAAAGCTCATGCTTACTTAGGGTGACCGAGCCAATGTTCATTTTGCCCAATCCAAGAGCATGAGATGTCAGCAAAGCCAGGTCCATGCTGCACGTCTCACTGTCACCACATCTTAGACGCTCATCAAGGTTTCTATAAACCTCTTCGCTGTTCAGGCCCAAGGCATCATGTTGTGAGCTGGTTGAGGCTTGCTTTGTTGCCCACGATTCTCCCAGTAAGGCTTTCCCTGCTGGGCTTTTAGCATGTCCAAACCAAACCAAACCCACTGCCCTTAAGTCAATTTCGACTCATAAGGACCCTATATATAGGACAGAGTAGAACTGCCCCATAGGGTTTCCAAGGCCGTAAATCTTCACGGAAGCAGGCTGCCACATCTTTCTCCCTTGAAGGAGCTGGTGGGTTAGAACTGCCAACCTTTTGGTTAGCAGCCAAGTACTTAACGACTGTGCCAACAGGGCTCTTTTCTCAGCATGTAGACAGAAACAAAAGCAAGGCCCTATTGCAGCTGTACCATCCCTCATCTCCCAACAACTGAAAACGAATGCACCATTGACCAAGATTCCATCTCTAGCTTTGGCAACACAGTGTGTGTGCCAGGGCTTTCAACTGGTTCGGTCCGGTTCGAATCCCTACTGAGAATTTGCATTTCCACTCCAGATATACTGAACAAGAATCTACAGTTTAACAAGATCCCCAGGTGATTCTTCTGTACAATGAATTTTAAGAACCACTCCTCTACTACTAGTGGTTCTCAGAATTGGTCCCTAACCAGCAGCACTAGCATCACCTGGGAACTTGTTAGAAATGCAAATTCTCAGAAGGACCGGAACCTGAATGAAGCCCTGGTGTGCACCAATCACCATGATCACCACACTCAAAGGCTCAGCTGCCCAGAAAAGTGAAGCATGCTAAGGCAGCGCCTATTTGCTGTTTTTCCTCAGGTGCGATCTCTATGGGCCCATCCATGATCACAGAGGAGGCCAGGAATTGTTTTCTTGCCAAGGCTCAAAAGGAAACAGTGGTATCCATCAGCAATCTAAGAGCTATTAATCTCAGGACTTTCCTTTCAGTCTGAAGAATGCCCCTTCAGTGGTTCCTGTTATTGATGTACAGGGCCAACTCAAAGCACACGGCTTCCTGGCCAAGATTTCACTTTTGGATTTCTTTATCTTTTCCAGCCTGCTCTGCGCTTCTCATCTGCTGGGCTGGTATAGAGCAGGTGAGGGAGAGCAAGGAGTAAGAGAGACAGGAGGATGGGGAAAGAAAGCAGCAGCGATGTTTCCTGTAACCAGAGTCTACCTTACAAAACATAAGGAGCTCCTTTGAGCCTGTACCAAAATCTGAAATTTCAAACAACATTCTTTCCTTTGACTTCATTTCAATTCAACAGAGGTGTATGGGATATCCATTTAAAGTAAGGTGCTGTGCTAGGCTACATGGGAGATGTGGTCCACCCATTGCTTTAAAAAAGTGGTGGCAAAGAGAGGAAATGAGAAATATGCAAAACGAACTAGGAAATATATGAAAGGAACTAGGAAGCACAAGAGCATGTAACGGGTACTCTAGCAGAAGCACAGGGAATAAGAGATGGGAGCACAGATATCTCGCAGGAGAACACAAGGAGCCTCCCCTAGGAGTTCAGCGCACTGCTAAATGGCGAAGTGCCAAGAAGCATGAGGGGGAAGCACCATGGTACTACCCCTATGTCACTTCTTGAGCTCCTTCTCTAAGTTGTAAGGCTTTAAAACCTGTCAACATCGTTTCCAGCATGGCCTCACATGGGAGTGTAGTAGACACTCATGTTTATCACATGATTTGAGGAGCAAAGAACACCACCTCACCCTAAAGTCCATCCCTGACGAGGAAATTGTATAAACTGAAGTAGTCCACCTAGAGGTTGCTCTTCCTGAAGACTTGTCCCTGGGTCCATAGTCCTCCAGAAAAGGCTAGAGAAAATCACCATCTACAATGCCAGGGGTGTCCTGGCAAAACCCGAGGGTGCCAGGTGCCTGGGGGTAGAGCTGAGAAGGGGTACAGAGTAAAGAGAAAGGCCAGACAGTCCTACTCAGCCAAATAACCTCTGCAGGGAGCTTGTTAAGAGGAAGTCAGGCAGCCTTCACCTTGACTCCTGACCCTATCATTTAATCTTGGACATCAATTTCTTCATCTGTACAATAGGGATAATGATGCCTACTTCCTCAGGAGGTTGTGGGGCTTAAATTAGATAATGTTTGTATAGTGCTGAAAGATTAAAAAAAAAAATTGTCGTCATGGCGACGCTGCGCTGTGTGTATCAGGATAGAACTCTACTCCGTAGGATTTTCATGGCTGAGATCTTTTGGAAGTAGGTCACCAGACCTTTCTTCTGAGGCTCCCCTGGGTGGGTTCAAACCTCCAACTTTTCGGTTAGTAGTGAAGTGTTTAACTGTTTGCATCACCCAGGGACACCCTACTGGAAGACAGCGCATGCTTAAGAAATACATCACAACTCTATTGTTGGTCCTTACAATAAAGAGATATGTTAATGAGGAAAAACACTTATTGCTGTGAACCTAGTTGGGACTCTATGGTGGAAGAGGAGTGGAGGTATGAAAGGGAGGAATATAAGGTGATCTATCAAAGTAGAGGTTGATTTAAAAAAAAAAAAAAAAAAAACCCTTACAGAGAATAATTATGGTAGGAGCCTGGGCCTATGGGGCAAAGAAAAGCCTGAGTAGGAGCAGCTGAAGTATGTCTGGCAGGAGGCCTCAGGGATCGCTCAGAGCTGACAGAATGAACAGCCATGGAACCGAATCTTCTACCTCTAGGTGTTTGTCAGTGATGGTGAATAAGGATAGAACTTTCAGGAATGGGGTCACATAATTAACATGAATTGAAGGGAGACTGTTGTGTACACATGTACAGGTGGTGCTAATGTTGCAGAGGTGGAGCCCATGATTGCAGGTTCTAGTGTGCATTTCAAGGCTTGCAGCAGGGTGAAAGGATAGAAGGGTTAGGGAGGTTGGGAGGGGTGGGACTCTAGATATGTCCTTAGCAAAGGGCAGCACCTTTCTTCCCTTCTGTCCTCTTTAACTCCCATTACTTCTCTTTTCGTTTTCGCAATGCTGTTTCTTAGTTAGTCAGGATTGATGTGGTTAGTGGTATTGATGCCTTTTATAGAGAGGTTTCACACAATGTCATGCCTTTGAATTCCCAAATGAGATAACTTGGTTGGCAGGCTCTGTATGATGGTCACCATAAAATTCAAAACAGAAGGTGTAACTAGAAGCTTCAGGCAACAGAAAGTCTTTTGAAGCAAACAAACAAAACTCCACATAGTCGAATATAGAAAGCAAGCAGCTCTGGAACAGTTAAAAAAAACAGAACACTGCTTCTGAGGTGGAGCCAGGGTGTACAGGTGCTGGGGCGGATTTCATGGCTGATGGTCTGCAGCTTTCCTCCTACCAAGCCCCTCCCTCCCTTATCACCTTCCTTGCTCTTTCCTCCTCCCACTTGTCTTGATTAGTCAGTGCTGCTGTGTTAGATCATGTAACTTCATGCCTCAAACTTCCCAACTAGATGACCTTTTATGGTGGCTTCCAACAGAAAAGCCTAAGCCAAAACTGTGCCCAGGGGCAACTCCGCTAGCATCTAACCTAGAAAGAGGCAGTAGGGCCACCCTGGACCAGATGCTCTGGGGAAGAGAGATTCCAACGTAAAGGAAGGAGCAGGACAGCATATTCGACAACAAGATATAATGCTCCTGGATAAAATCGGAATTTTCTGCAATGGAGAAGACATGTTGGTCTCAGAAGCAGAAGGTCTAGGGAATCCAGCCCTCTCTTGACTTATAGAAGCATCTCCCCTCTTAACTAAGGGAGCAGGGCACAAAACATTTGCTCTGCTATCTGGCTTCTCTTTCTTCAGTACTTATTACTCTGCGATCACGCTCTCCTTCATAACTGAAGGCTAACCTCTTTAATATGTACAGAATACAAGCCCATAGCTATTTCAGTTTGTAGGTTGTTCTTGGTCACTGCATGTTACTAAGATCCCGTGTCTTTTTGCTAAACTATTTTGAGATACTGTTTCATGAAGACGAAGTACTAATCATTTAGAAGTGTTGTAACATAATTTTTACCGACTTTGTGGCTCTTGCGAGTTATTCAAACTATCGCATGTAGAGATGTGGTAAAGAAGATGCCACGGCCCAATCACACAGAAAGTAGTGGGGACGAGGCAGTCAAAAAGAAAAGAAAGAAAAGGCAGACAGCAAAAGAAAATAGAAAGAGCAGGGACAGAATGAGGCAGGAGGGATGAAAGGGAGAGAGAAGAGAGATTTATTCAGGGAGATAAGCTTCAGCAGATCCATGCCCTGAGTTTTCCTAAGCCAGCAGGGTCAATTTAGAATTGATTTGGGAGACAGAAAGTTTGAATGCATTCTATACTTGTGCCTGCTCCCCACCAGGACACTATATTTTGATGATTGGTCTTTTGGCACGTGACTAGAAAACGTGTAACTGTGAAGGCAGACAGCACTGCACATAAAACAGTGGTCGGTGCAACACACATTTAGTCTAACTCACAGCAATCTGCATTTGCTCCATTTCAACCCACCGGACTGCTACATAATGGGAACTGGAGCCTGAATGTCTAGGCTAGAGCAGAATACACCCCCTAGATTTCTTTTTCTTCTTTTTTCTGAATCTCTATCAAGCTCCCTGACTGATGTGAAAATCCATACAGCAGAGACAGTATCAACATTTTTTTTTCCTTGCAATAGAAAACAGTTTTTTTTTTTTTTTTTCAGGTAGCTCATCCTCTAGGCTGCAGACAGAACACAATTTTCTTTTTTTAAGTCTAAGCATTAATTAGAGAGATAAAGAAACATATCTCCCTTTATTCAAAGGGAGAATTCTACAGAGCCTTTGACAATGAAGCTGCTTAAGGGACAGCCTGAGTTGCTGTTTCCACACCGAGCTTCTGTAGGAGGAAGATAAAGAGCTCACTCATGGAGGACTCTGGCTTTGTGCCATCTTCTCGCCGCTTCCATGAGACTCCAGTGGGAAGTCGAGTGCTGAAAAGTAAATAAAAGGTCTGTGAAGGCCAAGATGATGCCTGTGACTTGAAGCCACAAACCAGACTGCTCCATTGGGGTACCTAATTGCCTCAGAAAGTCTTTGTGAGGTTTTGTTACCTTTTAAGGCCCTGCTGTTACCTTTAGCATCAGCTGACAGATTGTGGGGAGGTCACAAAAAGACAGACCACTCAGGAACCTGGCCAAGATGGACTCTTCATAGGAACAGAAGGATCCTTGAGGCCACACTGTTAGTTTATCAGATGCGTTTGGGGGGTAGGGGAGTGGGGTCTATTTTGCCCATCCACAGGCAGTTTGCTTTACAAAGAGGCTTTGGGAACAGGTGAGAAGCTATAAACAGCAGCACCCTAAAGGCTATCTCCTCTGGGTATTGAGTGTAGACCCAGGGCAACACTGCGTATCTCCCTACAACATGCCAACTGCCAACCCAAAGTAGCTCCAGGCTGTAATTCCATGTCCCTTCCCTGAACAGAGTAGCCATCAGAGCCACTTGATTATGGTCTTTGCAGCCCATAGGTCAATCTCACACTCCCTCACTGGATCCCGCCAGTCAAGGCCTTGGGCCTTATTCTTTTTGGACATAAAAAAAAATAACAACTTTTAACTGAAGTATAATATACCTACAGAAAAATGCACACATTATAAGCGGAGTGAATTTTCACAAACTAAACACATCCATGGAACTGACACTCAGATCAAAAAATAAAAACATTCACCGCACCCCAAAAGCTGCCTACTTCCATATCAGTTACTATCACCCAAGGGTAACAGCTATGCTGAATTCTCCCAGCATAAATTAGTTTTTTGTGCTTTATATCAATTGAATCCTACCGTGCGTGCTCTTTTGTGTCTACTTTCTTTTGTTCACTATGTTTTAGAAGTTCATCCACAGGGTTGAATATAGTTTTAGAACGTTCATTCTCATTTTTGTATATTGTATAATCATCCAAAGTAATGCTAATTTATTTATTCATTCGGCTATTGAGGGGAATTTGAGTAGTCTCCTATTTTTAGCTGTCACAATAGGGCTGCTGTGAACACTCTAGCATGTGTATTTTGGTGAACATAAGTACGTTCCCATGGACTTCTGCTTCCCCATCTCTGCCTAGCTGAAAGCTCTTCCTGATTCCAAATATCACTAGCCAGAAGCTGACAGGACTGATTAATTATTGTGATTTGAAATGCAAAGTGTGGCAGACAGAACCTAGGGCGACCCCCATGTTCAAACCCTTGCAAAATCTACTACCTTTGAGTTGGATGAGACATGTGATTTACTTCTAACCAATAGAATATGTATGATAAAGGTGATGGTAAGTCACTCCGGTGATTAGGTTTACCTTATATAGCAGTGGTAATGGAATCTCACATACACACACACACACACACACACACACACACACACATACATGCGCCTATGGGCCTACTGACAGAGCAGAAATGCATACTATAGGGGAAAGAAATAGCTCTCTTTTCCCAGTTTTCATAAAATGAGAATGAATATTTATAAGAAGAAAGAGAACAAAGGGCACAAGCCAGATTTCTTTATAGAAAGGTTCCCCAAAACTTCCACAAAATTCTACTGTCATCCCATTGGCCTTATATGGCCACATCTAACAGTAATATAATGTAGTTCTTCTTACGGATTCATAAATTCAATGAAAAATTGGTGGTTCAATTACTATAGAAGAAGGGTAGAATGGAAAATGGGGGTAACTCTGCCTGTATGGTAAAGCAAAGGTCATGGTTTGAATCTGATGAATGTAGCAATGCATTGGAAACCTTTGGCTTTCTGGAGACCATTATTAAAACAAAAGGGTTACCAAATTGAATGGGATTCTGGAAATTAGGGCATATACATTAACTTCTTGAGTGTCTGAGAAACAACCTATAATGTTCTGTTCCCTCCACTCACATCGGTCACTAAATTATGTTAACTTTATCTAATTTCACTTCTTTGTTCTCCATTGCCAGCGCCACAATCAGCTCCAATGTGTCCGGATCATTGCAACAGCTTACTGAACACTTGCAGAGACTTTGCTTCTGATATCTCCTACCCTCCATACCACACAATATGCCCAGAATATTATATTGGTCATTTAATTGAATGTACTGGAGTCCCTGGGTGGTGCAAACAGTTTTCACACTTGGCTGCTAATGAAAAGGTTGGCAGTTTGAGTGCACCCAGAGGTGCCTTGGAAGAAAGGCTTGGTGATCACCTTCAGAAAAATCAGGCACTGAAAATCCTATGGAGCACAGCTCTACTCTGACACAAAGGGGGTTGCCATAAATCAGAATCGACTAGATGGTGACTGTTTGGTTAACTGGATTTAAACAAATCACTCCATTACACTGCTCAGAAATACCTTGCCACATTTGATCCAGATTAATAGTTCCCAAATGGGCCATGTCACACAAAACCATTCCAGGACAAATCTTATAGCAGAAACTAAACTTCCTAGTGGTTATTATGTATCCACTTCTTATTTTTTCCCTCATAACTATCCAGGGCTCTTTCCCTTGCTTGATTAAGGTAATCACATCTTGATCCCTCTGAACAGAATTCAGACATTCATTCCTACTCCTCCTGAGCAAAGTCTGTGGCCACATCCCTGAAGGTCATTGATCCTTAAAACCAAACTTTGATTTTTAGATGTATAATAACAATGATTTCCTCCCCTTCCAGAGCCACCTTTGAGACTGGCGGAACCTCGGTGCCAATTAGTGTAAGGCAAAAGGAAAATGATATCAGATGGAAACGTGGATCTACACAAAGGAAGGAAGAATTATATAGGTAAGTATATGAGAATGTTTCTTATTTTTAAACTCTATTTTAAAAATAATGCACTGTTTAAACAAAATAACGATGTTGTAATGTGAGGATTATAAAATGTATACAAATATATGACAATAATAACACAAAAGGTAGAACAGTAGAAACAGAATTAAATGATTTTAAAGTTCTGATACCATACATGAAGTGGTATCAAATAACTTGAAGACAGACTGTGATAAGTTAAAGATGCTTACTGTAAGCCCTGAAGGAATATTAAGAGAAAATGAAGAGTTATAGCTAATAAGCCAATAAGGAAATAAAAACAGAATCATAAAAAATATTCATTTAATCTAAAATAATGCAGAATAAGAGGGAAAAGGAAGCAAAACACAGAAGGGACAAATAGAAAACAAATAACAAAATGTAAACTTAAACCTAGCCATATTAATATTCATATTAAGTGTAAATGGTCTAAATGACCCAATTAAAACGCAGAGATTGTCAGACAGTGAAAATAAAGCAAGACCCAACTATATGCTACCTACAATAAAAGCATTTCAAATCTAAAGATATAAATAGGTCAAAAGTAAAAGAATGGAAAGGGAAACGTTAATCCAAATCAAAAGAAAGCTGAGTGACTGTATTAATATCAGACAAATTAGACTTCAGGGCAAAGGATAAAGAAAGTCATTTTCTAATTAAAAAAAGGTTAACTCATCAAGAGGACATAACAATCAGAAACATTTATGCATCAAATAATAGAGCTTCAAAATACCTGAAGCAAAAACTTCTAGAACAGCAAGGAAAAAAAAAATCCATTATTATAGTTGCAAATTTCAACATCCTTCTCTCAACAACGAATAAAACAAGTAGGCAGAAAATCAGTTAGAAAATATAGAAGATCTACAGATGGCAAATAAGCATATGAGAAGATGCTCAATATAATACGTGATTGTTAGGTGCCGTTGAGTCGGTTCGGACTCATAGCAACCCTATAGGACAGAGTAGAACTGCCCTATAGAATTTCCAAGGAGCTACTGGTGGATTTGAACGGCCAACCTTTTAGTTAGCAGCCGAGTTCTTAACCACTATACAACCAGGGCTCCAATATGTCATTAGGGAATTGCAAATTAAAAGAACAATCAGCTACCACTACACACCTATTGGAATGGCTGAAATCTAAAACACTGACAACACCAAATACTGACAAAGATGTGGAGAAACAGGAACTCTCATGCATTGCTGGTGGAATGCAAAATGGTATAGCACTTTGTATAACAGTCAGGCAATGTTTTACAAAGCTCAACACAAGCTTACCATATGATCCAGCAACTGTGCTCCTAGGTATTTACCCAAGTGAACTGAAAACTTATGTTCACCCGAAAACCTACACGCAAATGTTTATAGCATCTTGACTAATAGCTACCAGAAATTAGAAGCAACCAAGATCTTCTTCAATAAGTGAATGGACAAATAATTTGTGGTACATCCATACAATGGAGTATTATTCAGCAATAAAAAGAAATGAGCTGTTAAGCTAAACAATAACACGTGGAAGAACATTAAATGCATATGGCTAAATGAAAGAAGGTAGTCTGAAAAACCTACATACTGTATGATTCCAACAATATGACAATCAGGAAAAGACAAAACTATAGAGACAGTAAAAACATCAGTGGTTCGCAGGAGTTTAAGGGGAGGGGGAGGATATAGTGTACTTTTATAGCAGAGAAACTATTCTGTCATGGGGGCATATGATATTATGCATTTGTCAAAACCCATAGAATTATACAGCACAGTGACTCCTAATATAAACTATGGACTTCAGTCAATAATAATGTATCAATATTGGTTCATCAATTATAACAAATCTACTACCACCTTTCCAAAATTAATTTTTTTAAAGCATGAACATAAATTGTCTTATTAATAAAATGATGATTATATTTTTCCTTAAGGCCAAACCCTTTATTGTCATAGCCTACCTGGGAGAAAAGTGACAATCTTTACAAACTGGAGTCAATGTCCTTAGTGGTTAACATGCCCCAGCTGATGTTACATGAGCTAAACCAAAGACTATGACTGGTATTGAAATGTGAGGTATTTGCCAGCCTGAACCACCTGTGGCAGTGGCTTGTCCTGTGTTGTTTTATTTTTTCATTTCAAATATATTTTATTTCCATTATTTGAATTACGAACCTAATACAGGTAGTCCCTGACTTAGAACGTATGTATTCAAGTTACGACGAACCGCACTTACAAATCTTTTTTTTAACATCTTATCATGAATTCTGTGTGCTAATACAATGTCCAAACATACATCTGTAAGTTTATATTTAATGTTTCCAACCCTCAAAGACAAATAAGGATAGGATTTATAAAGATACTGATAATACAAGGCAATAATAATGAAAACTAAAAATGAGGTATACAATTTACGACTTACAGAGTCATATTAATGGAACCCCATTGAAAGTCGGGAATTACCTGTATTTGTTCATTGTAACGATTAAAGAATTCAGGAGTATCTAAGCTAATATTGATACAGCACTTGTAACCCTTTATTTTTCTGTGGTAAATACTACCAAATTAGTATACTCCATATATTTTTTATTCTGTTTAACCAAACATACATAAACATAAATACATAATTATAGGTTTGTTTGTTTTATATGAAATGGGATGATTATTTGAATATTATTCTGCACTTTTTTCACTTAACATGCCATGTATGAATTCCAAGTCAAAATATATATGATCTCTGTCTTTATTCTTAGTGTCTGATAGTAGTCCAAGGCATGGATACGCTGTAATTTATCCAGTCATGGCCCTATTAAAATACCAATAGGGTCTCAGTTCTTTACTATTATAAATAATGTTGCAATAAGCATTCAGGGACATCTAAAAAAAATTACCAATAAGGCCAACCAACTAGGCCTAACCGGTATTTATAGATCATTCCACCCAATAGAGGAACATGTATTCTTTTCAAGTATACATGGAACATTTACCAAGACAGACCATATTCTGGGCTGTAAAACAAATCTCAATAAATTTCAAAGGATTCACGTCTTAAAAAGTATATTCCTTCTTTACAATGGAATTAAATTATAAATCAGTAAAAGAAAGATAGCTGGAAAATTCAAAAATATCTGGAAACTAAATATCACACTTCTAAATAATGAATAGACCAAGGAAGAATTCACAAGGGAAACTAGAAAGTATTTTAAACCAAATGAAAATGAAAACAAAGTTTGGAGTTACTGCTAAAGCAGTACTTATAGAGAAATTTATAGCACTAATCACCTATGCTAGGAAAGAAAACGGATCTCAAATCAATAACCCTAGCTTCCACATCAAGAAATTAGAAGAACAGCAAATATAACTAAATTAAGAAAAAAGGCAAAAAAAAAAAAAATCAGCTAAGAGCAGGAAAGACAAGGTAGGAGAGACTACAAATGGGTATCAGGAAACTTTAGGAGTGATGGATATGTTCACTATCTTGATTGTGCTGATGGTTTCACAGGTGTATACATATCAAAATGTATCAAATGGTACACTTTACATATATGCAGTTTATCTATGTCAATTTGTTCTTCTTGTTCTTACTTGCCCTCCAGTTGATTCCGATTTGCGACGACCCCATGTGTACCAAGTAGAACTGCTCCATAGGGTTTTCAAGGCTGTGATATTTCAGAAGCAGATCACCAGGTCTGGCTTCCAGGGAGCGTCTGGGTGAGTACAAACCACCTACTTTTTGGCTAGTAGTCAAGCGCTAAACCAGTCGCACGACTCAGGACTCCTGTACGTAAATCATACCTCAATAACACACTCCTGTTTAGTCAAGTTTGATTCATGGTGCTTCATAGGCTTTTCAATAGTTGTAATTTTTATGGAAGCAAATCATCAGGCCTTTCTTCCGGGATGCCGCTGGTGGTTCCCACGGCCAACCATTTGGTAAACAGGCAAGCACAAACCATTTTCAGCACCCAGGGACCTACACTTCAACACCTCAATAAGGTGATTTTTAAAATGCAATTCGTATCGAAAAATAAATGTTCCATTTGCTTCAAGTTAGCAGTTTATTTCTTTAAGTACCTCCCCAATTGCAGGAACCTCTTCCTTGCTCAGGAATGATCTACCACAAAAGTGGAGAGGATGAAAATGCAGCTGGCTATTTGCCAAATGGATATAATAAAACCTGATTCTACTAAGTTTACAGGGTTCAGAGAAGATCAAAAGTGATAACGAACAGAGCTTATTGCAATGTTTGAAAATGGGATAACAATGTAAGGGCTTATCTCCCTAGCACCAAGTTTCCTTGTGAAGTAAATAATAGGACGAACTAGAGCAAAATTTCGAAGTGGATGAAGTTTGTCTTTGATGTTCTGTCTCCTGGCCCTCATGCTCTCATGTTGTGACTCCAAAGGCTCTAGTTAGTCCTATTATTCGTTTTTCCTCTCTGCTAAACTCCTATCAAGTTTTCCGATGCCCCAGGAAAACCTACTCTCAACTAAATGACAGTACCAACTAAATAAGCAATTCAGACAAACGGATTTCTTAAATACTATTTACTAGCAAGTTATTTTTGGCTCTGAGTGGCTTACTATGCCTTAACACTCCTTACATATTAATTTTCCCAAAGTCCTTCACTGACTGGCTCTTACCGGGAGGTAGCATTTGGAGGTAGATAGCCCCTCACTGAATTTATCCTTTCAGTGACTGAACATGCCTTGGAAATTCCTTCTGCTGCATGTACACTGGAGCAGTTTTTCTGCTCTAGTTATTTTATTACAAACCAGGGATCGCTTACAAGAGCATTCCTAACACTCCTATAAATCTTCTCACTATCCCCCAACCCATGTGTGCACACCTGAAAAAACAGTAAGAAAACAAAGTACCTCTGATAAGTAACAGAATTGCAATATGCAACTTAATCCTTATATGTCACATTGGGATTATAATTAAATTGTTAAAATGCATTGCTAATCTGTAAATCCGGTTTCATTAGCATAAGTGTGCTCTATAATTACTAAGCACACAGTAAATGCTGGTGACTTTAACAGACTACAGGCAGTCCCCAGGTTTACGAACGTCAGACTTATGTACAATCCATAGTTACAAACCAACTCCCATAAACCAAAGACCAAACCTATTGCCATTGAGTTGATTCCGGCTCATAGTGACCCTATGGGACAGGGTAGAACTGCCCCATAGGGTTTCCAAGGTGCAGCTGGGGGATTCAAACTGCTGAACGTTTGTTTAGCACCAAAGCTCTTAACCACTACGCAAAAAATTAGAGGTACATAAATGATTCATAGTAACAAACGGATGCTACTTTGCAATGCACATCAAAATATTATTATTATTACTAAATTATTATGTTTTATTATTATTATTATGCTCTCCATGTATCTGTCAGTTTGCTGTCCTGTGGGGGCTTGCGTGTTACTGTGATGCTGGAAGCTGTGCCACTGGTATTCAAATACCAGCAGGGTCACCCACGGTGGACAGGTTTCATCCGAGCTTCCAGACTAAGCCAAACTAGGAAGAAGGACCTGGCAGTCTAATTCTGAAAAGAATTAGCCAGTGAAAACGTAATGAATAGCACTGGAACAGTCTGATATAGTGCCGGAAGATGAGCACCTCAGGTTGAAAGGCATTCAAAATATGACTAGGGAAGAGCTATCTCCTCAAAATAGAGTTGGCCTTAATGACATGGATGGAGTCAAGCTTTCAAGACCTTCCTTTGCTGATATGGCACAACTCAGAATGAGAAGAAACAGCTGCACACATCCATTAATAATCAGAACGTCGGGTGCGGGGTCAAGATAGTGGAGTAGTCAGATGCATCCTGTGGTACCTTTTAGAACAAAGACCCAAAAAAAACAAGTGAATCGATTATATTTGACAATCTAGATGCCGAACATCAAAGGTAAGTTGAGGAATCAGACTTAGTGGCAGAGGGAGGTAGAGAAGGTTTAGAAGCAGCGAGGAACTGTCAGACCTGACCTGGTGGGAGCCAACGCCCTTCAGGCAGGATCGGATCGCATGCGAGGTGAGGCAAGTGGTGGCACTTGGGAGGCATTTTCCACATCAGGAGAGAGCCAGTGGCAGAGAGTCCACTTGGAAACCCAGAACCAGTGAAAAGCAGCACTCAATAGGCAAGAGATAGGTACTTGCATCTGACCAACCACAAAGACCACAAAATACCCCCTTGGGGAAAAAACTCTCTCTAATTTACCTGTCCCCTACACACTATGCACCGGCTCCCGAGCTGGCTTCAGCAATTGCTGAGTCCCCTGGACCAGAAGTAGGACCCATCACAGGCCTTGAGCCATTCTCCCAGCCTTGGAAAGGGAACAAATTAACAAACAGGGAAAAAATAATCTGCTGGCTCACCTAA
This sequence comes from Trichechus manatus latirostris, assembly GCF_000243295.1. NCBI lineage: Eukaryota > Metazoa > Chordata > Mammalia > Sirenia > Trichechidae > Trichechus > Trichechus manatus. The sequence goes on from NW_004444002.1 coordinate 8,735,637, forward strand.
GCCAGGAAATCAGGGTAGGCACAGCTCCTTTGCTAAGGCACAGGCTTAAAGGGTAGACGGACTTTGAATACCGTTCACCCCAGCATAGACCTGTGTGGAGCCATTTGAACATCGTAGGCCCTCAATACCAATGTACAACAGGGTATACACCCTGAAACCTTACTTGAACTGTTTCAGCTATATGGTGAAGTGGCAGGTTCTTGACATTTGACACTGAACTGTCAATTAAGCAGGGTCCTTACCTACACACATCAGGGGCCTGAGGACTGGTGGCTCCACCACCACCACCTAGTCAATCACAACAGGGGTCCAAGAATAAGTGGTGCCCCCTAGTCCTTACAGCCAACAGCATTGGGTGCTCATTGTTCTGCTGTAAAACCCATCCACCTACGAACTCTAGAATTATGTGGGACTCTATGAAGAGGTATGGTGTATGAGTGATTGCAGTACCAGAACAGGAGGGGATAACAGAAAATGGAGAGAGAATTGTTAAAGATTTGACGGCAGAAAACGTCCCTGATATCGTGAAAGATGAAAAGGTATCTATCCAAGATGCTCATCGAAGGAAAAAACTGCCAGCTAAGAATTACATATCCAGCAAAACTGTCTCTCAAATATGATGGTGAAATTACATCATTTCTAGATAAAAAGAAGTTTCGAGAATTTGCAAAAACCAAGCCACAATTACAAGAAATACTAAAGGGAGTCCTCCAGTTAGAAAATCAGTAACATCAGATAACAACCCAAGACTAGAACACAGGACAGAGCAACCAGATATCAACCCAGATAGGGAAGTCACAAAAGGAAATCAAAGCTAAAACACT